>NW_021220634.1:2259-48612 GCF_002162155.2 Triticum dicoccoides
CTTTTACTGCATTAGGACAACAATGATTCATCTGTTACTTGCTGCGGTAGTTGAACCCCTTTATCCTCTGCATGACCTGTCATTCCACAGTAAATAGATGAAACCCACTAGCATGAGTAGGAGTTGTTTGAGCCCTGATGTGCCTACTCATTCATGCTTGTTTGTCATGCCTGCTATTGCTTAGAGTTGTGTCAGGTCTGATTCATCCGGGATGAATCAGAGGTGTGTGAACATGTCCTACTGTGTGTGAGCTAAGTGTGTGAACACGATTTGGTAAAGGTATCGGTGAGAGGCCATGTAGGAGTACATGGTGGGTTGTCTCATTGAAGCCGTCCTCAGGAACTGAGTTCTGTGTTTGTGATCCATGATTCAGCTACTACCATGCATTGGGCCCTGAAATATGACCCCGCTCGACTTCTTAATCGCCCTTGTCCTCTGTCCAGGAGTTGCAAGTAGTTTCTGGTGTTTGTAGTATGCTGGAGGCCGTGCGCAGCGCTGACCGTAGGGGTGGGCTGTGATGCGGTAGGCACGTGGCCGGGTATACCGGGCGCCCGTTTGGTGTCACGGAACCCTGTACACATCGTTTGGGGCTGTGAGCGAAACTTCGGCCGGATCTCCTCATGGATGGAACCCGAATAGGCGATAAACCTGGACTAGGGACTTGAGTGTTTAGGTAGGTCGTGGTCTACACCCATGTTGGCTTGCGCTTGAAGTCTGCCGAGCACATGTCGTGTGCAGACGCTAAGTGGTGGAAACATGTATGAAGAAGTACACCCCTGCAGGGTTAACATCATCTATTCGAATAGCCGTGTCCGCGGTAAAGGACTTCTGGGTTGCCTATAACAGTTCATAGACAAGTGAAAGTGGATACTCTAAAATACGCAAGATAAGCGTGAGTGCTATGGATGGCGTTCTCGTAGGGAGACGGGAGCGGATCCATAGTGGTGTATTGATATGGTGAATATGTGGACTCGTGTGCGCCACCTCAAAAGAGTTACTTGCAGTCGTAGTTCAGGATAGCCACCGAGTCAAAGCTGGCTTGCTGCAGTTAAACTCCACCATCCCCTTTGTTGATAATGATGCATATGTAGTTAGTTTTGATGTAAGTCTTGTTGGGTACATTTGTACTCACGTTTGCCTATTTTATGTTTTTGCAGAGAGATTTCGGTCTCGCTAGTAGTTCCGCGTGGACTTCGATGTTTAGCTTGTTACCTCAGCTACGATCTTGTGCCCTCGGCAGGATCTGGTAGTTAGTCAGGCTCCTCAACCTTTTTCATTTATAGATGTCTGTACTCAGACATGTTAGCTTCCGCATGTGCCTTGACTTGTATGCTCTGAATGTTGGGTCATGAGACCCATGTTTGTAATATCTCGCTCCTCGGAGCCTAATGTATAAATACTTGAGTCGTAGAGTCATGTTGTGATGCCATGTTGTATTTGCACATATCGAGCATATTGTGTGTATGTTATTGAAATGCTTGGTATGTGTGGGATCTGACTATCTAGTTGTTTATCTTTAGTAGCCTCTCTTACCGGGAAATGTCTCCTAGTGTTTCCACTGAGCCATGGTAGCTTGCTACTGCTCCAGAACACTTAGGCCGGCCGGCATGTGTCCTTCTTCGTTCCTGTGTCTGTCCCTTCGGGGAAATGTCACGCGATGAATACCGGAGTCCTGTTAGCCCGCTACAGCCCGGTTTACCGGAGTCCTGCTAGCCCATTGCTAAAGCCCGGATTCACTCGCTGATGACCGACACGTTTGATGCTGGGTCATGGATGCCTGTCCCTGTGAGTCTGTGCCACTTTGGGGTTACGACTAGCCATGTCAGCCCGGGCTCCTTATCATATGGATGCTAGCGACACTATCATATACGTGCGCCAAAAGGCGCAAACGGTCCCGGGCAAAGGTAAGGCGACACCCGTGGGAATACCGTGCGTGAGGCCGCAAAGTGATATGAGGTGTTACAGGCTAGATCGATGTGGCATTGAGTCGGGGTCCTGACATTGCCATCCTATGATGTCTGAGTAGATTCCTATTGTCCTATCGGTGATTGATGAATTGCTATGATTGGTTTGAGTTGCATGTTTTATTACTGGTGTTGTCCTATTGTGTCCTCCGTGTCGCGCAAGCATGAGGGATTCCCGCTGTAGGGTGTTGCAATACGTTCATGATTCGCTTATAGTGGGTTGGTGAGTGACTGAAACACAAACCCGAGTAAGAGGGATTGTTGCGTATGCGATAAAGGGGACTTGCTGCTTTAATGCTATGGTTGAGTTTTACCTTAATGAATCTTTAGTAGTTGCGGATGGTTGCTAGAGTTCCAATCATAAGTGCATATGATCCAAGTAGAGAAAGTATGTTAGCTTATGCCTCTCCCTCAAATAGAATTGCAATAGTGATTACCGGTCTAGTAACATAGTCAGTTGCTTAGGGACGATTTCACAACTCCTACCACCACTTTTCCACACTCTCTATATTTACTTTAGTTGTGTCTTTATCTTAACAACCCCTAGTTTATATTTACGTGTTCTTTACTTTCTTGCTAGCTTACCCAAAAACACCTACAAAGTACTTCTATTTTCATACTTGTTCTAGGTAAAGCGAACGTCAAGTGTGCGTAGAGTTGTATCGGTGGTCGATAGAACTTGAGGGAATATTTATTCTACCTTTAGCTCCTCGTTGGGTTCGACACTCTTACTTACAGAAAACGGTTGCGATCCCCTATACTTGTGGGTTATCAAGACCTTTTTCTAGCGCCGTTGCCGGGGAGTCATAGCGTGGGGTGAATATTCTCGTGTGTGCTTGTTTGCTTTATCACTAAGTAATTTTTATTTGTTGTTCTTAGTTGTTCTCTATCTTTAGTTATGGATATGGAACGCAAAATACCAGAAAAAATTAGTTGTACTTGCTACTCATGAGGATGGGGTAACTCCTAAAACCCTCGATTCTCATCATGAGAAAAATATTTTGTACTACTTTGATAATCCTAAGAAAACCCCATTCAACTTTATAATGGGAGACACGTTGGATCAACGTGAATACTTTAGGGATTATCGCTCGACACAAAAAGGGAAACTATTATGGGATCAATTTATTATGTTGCGTTGGTATGCCTGGGATCTATGCTTGAGATATGATGTTACTTGTTGCTCTAGGATGGAGGCTCCACACCTTCCCTTTTCATGCGAATTTAATGATAATGAAACCTTAGCTTCTTATGCTAATGGTATATATGATTACTATGATGTGGAACAAATAGAAGAATTTGTTGCTTTTAAGGCTGCTTATGAAATTGAAGCTTTGTTTGAAAAGTATGAAGCTTTAGATGATGATGTTTATAGACCAGAAAATCTTGCTATACTTAGATATTGCTATGCAAATTATAAATACAATTACTACATTAATGCACTTATTAAGAAAGTCTCCGCTGTCCAAGAAGAGACTAATATTTTGCAGGAAGCTATGGAAGAAGAAATTGATTAAACTGTGAGCTCATTGGATGAAAAAGATGATAAGGAGAGCGAAGAACAAAAGGAGGAGGAGCAGATTAGCTACCCGTGCCCACCTTCTAATGAGAGTAATCCTCCAACTCATACATTATTTAATTCCCCTTCGTGCTTACCGAAGGATGGTTGCTATGATGATTGCCATGATGATTGCTATGATGATTGTTATGATCCTGTTGATTCTCTTGAAATATCCCTTTTTGATGATGCTTGTTATGCTTGTGGCCAAGATGCCAATATGAATTATGCTTATGGAGATGAACTTGCTATAGTTCCTTATGTTAAACATGAAATTGTTGCTATTGCACCCACGCATGATAGTCCTATTATCTTTTTGAATTCTCCAAACTACACTATATCGGAGAAGTTTGTGCTTACTAAGGATTATATTGATGGGTTGCCTTTTACCATTGCACATGATGATTTTGATGAATGTAATGTGCATGTGCTTGCTGCTCCTACTTGCAATTATTATGAGAGAGGAACTATTTCTCCACCTCTCTATGTTTCCCATACTATGAAATTGCAAGAAACTGCTTATACTATGCATTGGCCTTTACTATGTGTGCATGAATTGTTCTTTTATGACATGCTGATGCATAGGAAGAGAGTTAGACTTCGTTGTTGCATGATATATGTTACTTTGTGCTCACTACTAAATTACAAATCATTGTTAATTAAAATTGGCTTTGATATACCTTGGGATCCGGGTGGTTCATTACTTGAGCACTAAATGCCTAGCTTAATGGCTTTAAAGAAAGCGCTGCCAGGGAGACAACCCGGAAGTTTTAGAGAGTCATTTATTTCTGTTGAGTGCTTTCTTATAGTTTAAAAAACAAAAAAATAAAGAGGGGAACCTAAAAACTTTTCAAAAAGGAAAGTGAAAGTAAGAAAGACAAGCACTGTTGAAGTACGAGAGCTCCTTGAACTTTGTTCATGCTCACGGAAACTTTGTGAATCTTGATTACAGAAACTTTGAAACAAAAATAATTATACCCTTGTACAATTCCATTGTATTATAAAAATAATATGCCAAGGTTTTCCTTTAGGATGTTTACAATGCTTGTTGGTTTGTACGGTGCAGGACAGAAACTTTGGCTGTAGTGCGCAATTTTACATTTTTAACTGGAACGTCAAATGGTTCTGATTCCTTTTTCACTGTCTTTCTGTACAACTTGTTTATTTTTCCTAATTTTGGTAAAAAATTTGGGGTACCAGAAGTATGGTGGATGTTCAGATTTCTACAGACTGTTCTGTTTTTGACAGATTCTGTTTTTTATGCATAGTTTGCTTGTTTTGATGAATCTATCAATTTATATCAGTGGATTAAGCCATGGAAAAGTTATATTACAGTAGACACAATGCAAAAACAGAATATAAATTGGTTTGCTACAGTACTTAGAGTGGTGATTTGCTTTATTATACTAACGGATCTTACCGTGTTTTCTGTTGAAGTTTTGTGTGGATGTAGTGTCTAATCGAGGATGTTTCGATGTGAGAAGAAGGAAGAGAGGCAAGAGCTCAAGCTTGGGGATGCCTGAGGCATCCCCAGTAAATATTCAATGAGACTCAAGCGCCTAAGCTTGGGGATGCTGGGGAGGCATCCCCTCTTTCTTCAACAAGTATCGGTATGTTTTCGAATTCGTTTCGTTCATGCATTATGTGCAAGTCTTGGAGCGTCTTTTGCAATTAGGTTTTTATTTTTCTTTTATGCACCATGCTGGTATGAGATAGTCCTTTGTTGATTTATAGAATGCTCATTGCACTTCACTTAAATCTTTTGAGTATGGCTTTATAGAATGCTTCATGTGCTTCACTTATATCATTTAAAGTTTGGATTGCCTCTTTCTCTTCACATAGAAAACTGCCATTTGTAGAATGCTCTTTTGCTTCACTTATATTTGTTAGAGCGTGGACATATCTTTTGTAGAAAGAATTAAACTCTCTTGCTTCACTTATACCTATTTAGAGAGATGATAGGAGTTGGTCATTCACATGGTTAGTCATAAAATCCTACATAAAGTTGTAGATCGCTGAATATGATATGTTTGATTCCTTGCAATAGTTTTGCGATATAAAGATGGTGATATTAATGTTATGCTAGTGGGTGGTTGTGGATTGTAAAGACACTTGTGTTGAGGTCTGCAAGTCTCGTAGCATGCACGTATGGTAACCGTTGTGTGACAAATTTGAAGCATGGGGTGTTTCTTTGATTGTCTTCCTTATGAGTGGCGGTCGGGGACGAGCGATGGTCTTTTCCTACCAATCTATCCCCCTAGGGGCATGCGTAGTAGTACTTTGCTTCGAGGGCTAATAAACTTTTGCAATAAGTATATGAGTTCTTTATAACTAATGTGAGTCCATGGATTATACGCACTCTCACCTTCCACCTTTGCTAGCCTCTTCGGTACCATGCATTGCCCTTTCTCACCTTGAGAGTGGTGCAAACTTCGCCGGTGCATCCAAACCCCGTGATACGATACGCTCTATCACACATAAGCCTCATTATATCTTCCTCAAAACAGCCACCATACCTACCTATCATGGCATTTCCATAGCCATTCCGAGATATATTGCCATGCAACTTCCATCATCATCATATTCATGACTTGAGCATTCATTGTCATATTGCTTTGCATGATCTTAAGATAGCTAGCATGATGTTTTCATGGCTTGTCCGTTTTTTGATGTCATAGCTATGCTAGATCATTGCACATCCCGGTACACCGCCGGAAGCATTCATATAGAGTCATATCTTTGTTCCAGTATTGAGTTGTAATATCAAGTTGTAAGTAAATAAAAGTGTGATGATCATCATTATAGAACATTGCCCCCCCCCCCAAAAAAAGGGGGGAAAGGCCAAAGAAGCCTAAATAAAAAAGGGGGCCAAAGAAGCCCACCAAAAAAAGAGAGAAAAGGGGCAATGTTACTATCTCTTTTTCCACACTTGTGCTTCAAAGTAGCACCATGTTCTTCATGTAGTGAGTCTCATATCTTGTGCTTCAAAGTAGCACCATGTTCTTCATATAGATTGTCTCCTATGTTGTCACTTTCATATACTAGTGGGAATTTTCATTATAGAACTTGGCTTGTATATTCCAACGATGGGCTTCCTCAAATGCCCTAGGTCTTCATGAGCAAGCAAGTTGGATGCACACCCACTTAGTTTCTTTTGTTAAGCTTCCATACACTTATAGCTCTTAGTGCATCCGTTGCATGGCAATCCCTACTCCTTGCATTGACATCAATTGATGGGCATCTCCATAGCCCGTTGATTAGCCGCGTCGATGTGAGACTTTCTCTTTTTTGTCTTCTCCACATAAACATCCATCATTATATTCTATTCCACCTATAGTGCTATATCCATGGCTCGCGCTCATGTTTGCGTGAAGGTTGAAAAAGCTGAAGCGCGTTAAAAAGTATGAACCAATTGCTCGGCTTGTCATCGGGGTTGTGCATGATGGGGGCATTTTGTGTGACGAAAATGAAGCATAGCCAAACTATATGATTTTGTAGGGATAAGCTTGCTTTTGCCTTGTTGTTTTGAAAAGACATGATTGCTTTATTGGTATGCTCGAAGTATTATTGTTTTTATGTCAAATGATAGACTATTGCTTTGAATCACTCGTGTCTTAATATTCATGCCATGATTAGACATATGATCAAGATTATGCTAGGTAGCATTCCACATCAAAAATTGTTCTTCTTTATCATTTACTTACTCGAGGACGAGCAGGAATTAAGCTTGGGGATGCTGATACGTCTCCGTCGTATCTATAATTTTTGATTGTTCCATGCCAATATTATTCACTTTCATATACTTTTTGGCAACTTTTTATATTATTTTTGGGACTAACATATTGATCCAGTGCCCAGTGCCAGTTCCTGTCTGTTGCATGTTTTTTGTTTCGCAGAAACCAAATATCAAACGAAGTCCAAACGGGATAAAAACGGACGGAGATTTTTTTTGGAATATTTATGATTTTTTGGAAGTAAAATCAACGCGAAACGATGTACAGGGTGGTCACGAGGTAGGGGGCGCCCTATCCCCCAGGCGCGCCCCTGACCCTCGTGGTCCACCCGTAAGGCGGTTGACGCTCTCCTTCTGGCGCAAGAAAGCTAATTTTACAAGGAAGATGTGAGTGAAAGATTCACCCCAATCGGAATTACGGATCTCCGGATATAAAAGAAACGGTGAAGGGGTAGAATCTGCCAACGCAGAGAACGCAGAAACAGAGAGATAGATCCAATCTCGGAGGGGCTCTCGCCCCTCCCAAGCCATGGGAGCCAAGGACCAGAGGGTAAACCCTTCTCCCATCTAGGGAGAAGGCCAAGGAAGAAGAAGAAGAAGGGGGGCTCTCCCCCCTTGCTTTCGGTGGCGCCGGAACGCCGCCGGGGGCCATCATCATCACCGCGATCTTCACCAACACCTCCGCCATCTTCACCAACATCTCCATCACCTTCCCCCTTCTATCTACAGCGGTCCACTCTCCCACAACCCATTGTACCCTCTACTTGAACATGGTGCTTTATGCTTCATATTATTTTCCAATGATGTGTTGCCATCCTATGATGTTTGAGTAGATTCGTATTGTCCTATCGGTGATTGATGAATTGCTATGATTGGTTTGAGTTGCATGTTTTATTATTGGTGTTTTCCTATTGTGCCCTCCATGTCGCGCAAGCGTGAGGGATTCCCGTTGTAGGGTGTTGCAATACGTTCATGATTCGCTTATAGTGGGTTGGTGAGTGACTGAAACACAAGCCCGAGTAAGAGGGATTGTTGCGTATGGGATAAAGGGGACTTGATGCTTTAATACTATGGTTGGGTTTTACCTTAATGAATCTTTAGTAGTTGCGGATGCTTGCTAGAGTTCCAATCATAAGTTCATATGATCCAAGTAGAGAAAGTATGTTAGCTTATGCCTCTCCCTCAAATAGAATTGAATAGTGATTACCGGTCTAGTAACATAGTCAGTTGCTTAGGGACAATTTCACAACTCCTACCACCACTTTTCCACACTCGCTATATTTACTTTAGTTGTGTCTTTATCTTAACAGCCCCTAGTTTATATTTACATGTTCTTTACTTTCTTGCTAGCTTACCCAAAAACACCTACAAAGTACTTCTAGTTTCATACTTGTTCTAGGTAAAGAGAACGTCAAGTGTGCGTAGACTTGTATCGGTGGTTGATAGAAATTGAGGAAATATTTATTCTACATTTAGCTCCATGTTGGGTTCGGCACTCTTACTTATTGAAAACTGTTGCGATCCCCTATACTTGTGGGTTATCAGCCATGCTTGGCCGGAGGAGAGCCGGGCCCTTCCTGGCAAGCCTTCCCTTTCTCCGCGGCCGAGAACCTCTTCGGCGGGGCCATGGGGATGGCGAGCGGCCAAGAAGAAGAAGGAGAGTAGCAAGGAGGGATGAACTGGGAAAGGCCGCACCGTTCCGTACATATAGCCGGATGCCAACCGCCGGCCTCCCCGATCGCAGGTAATCATGACCGGTTTTGCACGCAGGGACTTGTCAAGTCGTGCAGTTACCGAGGCGTCGTGAGGGAGCCAGGACGCCCACGTCCAGTCAACCGCCACGCGGCGGCCAAGGCCGCAGGATATTGGGGCCCGCGGCGCTTCGTACTTGCCCCTTCGCTTCCCTGCTAAGCCAAGCCCGGGCGCGCGTTGGGCCCGGGGGCTACTGTCGGCGTTCTGGGAACGGGGGTATCCAGACTTGCCTGCCTGCAGCCTGCGGTGTGGCTCAAGGAGTGGCCCAATATGGCCCATCTTCATCAACACATGCTCAAGACCCTCGCGAGGGGCCAAGCCTCGCGGGGCGGACAACAGGAGGCTTCCTCGGGCACAGCCTCGTCAGGCTGGCTCGCGAGGAGGCGGAGAGATTAAGGCGGGGTACCTCACGAGGTGCCCATGATGCAAGCCATGACGACCAAGGCCAGGCGGGCGCCAGGCGGGCGTCGGCCTGCGCAGAGTCCTTGTTTCCTCTTTGGTGCAAAGGGGGCAAGTGCAGGCAAGAGTATCAAGCAAAGGCAACCATTTTGGTGCAACAAGACCAAGACCAGCATGACGGCAGAATGGAGGTCATCGTGGAGCCCAACCCGGCGTCATCGCCAGGGCCTTTGGCAGGCGAGGACCAACTTTAGTCAGGATAAGTGTACTAGATGTTCCCCTTCAAAATGGCCAACTGTTGGCGCCCTTCCCGCTCAATATTTGGGAAGAGGCCCAGGGCCTCCGCCTATAAATAGGACTAACCACCCACGGGGTAGAGGCATCGAAAGAACAAGGATAGAAAGATATAGAGGGAGAGAGAAGCGACTGAACTCCCCCTAGCAGTTCATCGCACCAGCCAAGAACAGACCCTCGCGAGGTTGTTCTTCCTTGTACTATTCATCATCAGCCAAGAGGCAATCCACACACCACACACTGGAGTAGGGTGTTACACCACAATGGTGGCCCGAACCAGTATAAACCTTGTGTCCTTTGTGTTGTTCTTCGTGTAGATTAGATCCTTGCGAGGCGACGAGACACGGGTAGGCAGTAGGTGTGATCTCCGCGCGCACCCTAGAGTTTGAACCTTGAGGGTCTGCCGGAACCCTAAATCCGACACCGCAGGGACGGACCCACGTGACCTGAGAATTATATAGCCTTGTGGGCGCTCCCAGCTGAAAATGGAACTTGAAAGATGTCACCTGATACCGTTGGAGATGAAGGGATGTTGAAGTAGCGGACGACGCATGGTGAGGAGGCCGACCCTCACGAGCTCTCGGGACCTGGAGCCTCGGGAGGCTCCGGGGGCACAGGTGGATCTTCGAGGGCCATCTCCATCTCCACCAGGACCGCACGATGCCTGACCTCCTGAGCCTACAGGATGCTCCTCAGCAGGCACTGATGAGCGGCGACCGTGTTCGGCAGGCCGAAAGGCGTGCGAACGTAGCTGTGAGGTGGACCCTCGCAACGCCCCACGCGCGAAGGTCAAAGGCGCTCCTGAGACGCGGCTCGGTTGAGCCCTGGCACGTCGATGCAGACGCGCAGCCCGCCATCCTCGCCTGGATGGGGGGCTGCGGCGGGTAGGCGGCGGCTGCCGCGCATGACTCTTGACTCATGTAGCTCCTGAGTGTTTCTCGCGATGAACTCCTGAGGGTTTGGTCCTCCTTGCCTTATACCTTCCTGAGGGAAACGCGCCTTGAAGCACGCCTCCAAGTGGTGCCCGAGCGCCTCCCTCGTGACCCTGGCAAAGTCGGTGGCTCTCCAAGAAAGAGCCCCCGAGCCCTGCCCGAGGAAGGCGCCGGGCGTGCCTCGCCTCCGGAGGTGCCTTCCTCGTGATGGCTTGGGCTAGGCGAAGCCTTCTTCTTCTTTGGGACAGCCTCGGGAAGTCTCCCGCTCCTGTGATCTGGGTCTTTGATTGCTGCGGCCTGGAAGGCACGCTCAAGAGAACACACTGCATCCCTTTCCTCACAAGGTAATGTGATGACTCCACCGCTTCCTGGCATCTTGAGGACATTGTAGCCATGGTGAGTCACTGCCATGAACTTGGCCAGGGCTGGGTACCCGAGGATGGCATTGTATGGCAGGCGAATGTGGGCAACGTTGAAGTCAATGAGCTCGGTGTGGTAGTTGTTGCACTGCCCAAAGGTGACAGGAAGGCAAACTTGCCCTATCGGAACAGTGGAACCATCAGTGACTCCAGAGAAAGGCTTGGTCGGCTGAAGCTGATCGTATGGCACTTGGAGATTGTTGAATGTCTTGACGGACAGTATGTTGAGTCCCGCCCCGCCATCAATGAGGGTCCTGGTGACTTGCACGTTGCTGATGACTGGGGAACAAAGCATTGGGAGGACACCAGCCATTGCCGCGCACTTGAGCTGATCCGCTGAGCTGAACATGATAGCGCACGCTGACTACCTAAGAGGGCGCGTGGCCTCAAGCTTGGGGAAGACTGCATTCACCTCGCGAGCAAACTGCTTGAAGATGCACTGTGAGGCTGGGGCCTGGGCGCCGCCCAGGATGCAAGCGATTGCGCGCGACTCCTGGAAGCCCCCAGCCCCCTCATCCTAATGTTGGTCTTCATTTCGCCTTGGCGGTGGTTGCAGAGGAGGGAGGCCTGCGTTGTTGTGCGGGCGATCCTCACGAGGCTGATCCCTCCAACCTTCCTCGCAAGGCTGGTCCTGCCAACGATCCTCGCGAGGTCGGTCACGCTACCCTTGGCAAGGGCCACGGTCTTCCCATCGTCCTCCACCTCTTCCTCCTCCTCGGCCATAGCCCCGGTCGTTGCGCTCGGGGCGTCAGCCGATACGCCCATCTCGCACGGCCCTGAGCTCTTGGCATTCGTTGGTGTTGTGGGTGCGGAGGTCGTGGTACACGCAGTACCGGCTACCCTTGGATGACTCAGGCTGATCCCTGCCTTGGTGTCTGGCTCTGCTGCGAGCACAGCAGCTCCCTTACGCTTCACGTCCTTGACCTTGGGCTTCTTCTCTTCTGGATCGGCAGTCGGCAGCTCGAGGAGGGAGAGGCGCCCTTCCTCAGCCCTGGCGCACTTGGTCGCCAAGTTGAATAGCTCCAGGGATGTGCACAGGTCTTCATGGATTGCTAGCTCCTCTTTCATCTTGATGTCACGCACGCCATCGGAGAAGGATGAGATGATGGCTTCTTTAGTCACCCTGGGGATCTTGAGGCGAGCGTTGTTGAAGCGCTGGATGTACTTCTGCAGGGTCTCTCCTGGCTGTTGCTTGATGCGGCGCAGGTCACTCATGGCCGGGGGCCGGTCGCGAGTGCCTTGGAAGTTGGCGATCAAGCGAGTGCGCATCTCATCCCAGGAGGAGATCATGCCAGGAGCCAGGTTCAGGAGCCAGGTGCGGGCACCGTCCTTGAGCACCATGGGAAACCAATTCGCCATGACCTTTTCGTTCCCGTTGGCGGCTTCGATGCCCAGCTCTTAGAGCTGTAGGAACTCCGTGAGGTCGGCAGTGCCATCGTAGCGAGGGGGTAGGTCAGGCTTGAACTTTCCTGGCCATGCGACACTGTGTAGCTCGGGGGTGAAGGCACGGCAGCCTGCAGTGGCCACCAGAACTCTCTGCTGATGCGGGGCTTGCTCCTGTAGATTCCCGTGCACCACTGCCTGGAGCAGCACAGGGTCTTGATGTGGTGGCGCAGGGATGCGGTCATGGCGCACCGGTGCTGGGAGCACGCGAGCACCTTCTTGGGGACGAGGGATTTCTTGGCAACTCCTTTCTTGTCGCGCAGGCGCCGGACACGGAGGGTCTCGTCCTGGGGCCGCGCGCCTTGGAGCCAGGGCGCCTTCTTGGGGAGGAGGTGGCGGAGGCACCTCCTGATCCTCGCCTCCTGCGCAGGATGGAGGGCGAGGCAGCGAGAGAGATGGCAAAGGAGAGCCCCCTGCGGCGCTGACGAGCTCGGTGATGCGGGCGAGCCAGTCCTCGTAGAGGTCGTCGACGGGGCGGTAGTGCAGGAGCTCACGCGCCAGGAGCAGCACAGCGTGCGCGTCCGTGGGGGCGCGAGGGGCGTGGGATGATGAACCGGCTGGAGTCAGCGACGGGGTGGCGGTGCGGCCTTCCCGCCGCACCGAAGGATGCAGGGACGAGGCCTGGTGCTCGTTACCCGCCGGGCCGGTGGCGGCGTTGGCGGCAGGCGACGGGGAACGACGGGGGCAACCGCCGACGAGCGCCGTCTGGGAGACGTGGGTGGCGAGAGCAGCCCGACGCTCGGTGCGAGCCCGGCGAGCGTCAGCCATGGATACGACGGAAGATCGCACGCGACCAGCAGAAGAAAGATTCGGGCGCACCCCTACCTGGCGCGCCAAATGTTGGATTTCGGGTTCTGGCAAACCCTTGAGGTTCGGACTCTGGGGTGCGCACGAAGATCTTTCCCCTACCAGCTCACGTCTCGAAGTCTCACAAAGGATCTAGGCTAGAAAGAAGAACACACAAGGGACACGAGGTTTATACTGGTTCAGGCCACCATTATGGTGTAATACCCTACTCCAGTGTGTGGTGTGGTGGATTACCTCAGGGGCTGATGATGAACAATACAAAGGGAGAACAGCCTCGCGAGGGGCTGCTCTTGAGCTGGTGCGATGAACTGCTTGGGTGAGTTCAGTCGCTTCTCTCTCTCTCTCTCTCTCTCTCTCTCTCTCTCTCTCTCTCTCTCGATCCCGTTGATCTGTCTGCCCTGTGGTGGCTAGCTCTATTTATAGAGGGAGGCCCTGGGCCCCTTCCCAAATAATGAGCGGGAAGGGCGCCAACAATTGGCCATTTTGAAGGGGAACATCTAGTACACTTATCCTGATTAAAGTTGGTCTACGGTTGCCAAAGGCTCTGATGATGACGCCGTCCTGGGCTCCACGATGACCTCCATCCTGCCGTTCTGCTGCTCTTGGTCTTGTTGCACCGAAACGATAACCTTTACCTGATGCCTTGGCCTGTGCTTGCCCCCTTTGCACCGTAGGGGAAACAAGGACACTGCACAGGCCGGCGCCCGCCTGGCGCCTGCCTGGTCTAGATCGTCATGGCTTGCGTCACGGGCTCCTCGCGAGGTGCCCTTGCCTTGATCTCTCCGCCTCCTCACGAGCCTTCCTGATGAGGTTGCTCCTGAGGAAGCTCCCTATCGTCCGCCCCGCGAGGCTTGGCCCCACGTGAGGGTCTCAAGCTTGAGCTGATGAAGCTGGGCTGCACTGGGGCCCCACTTGAGCCACGCCGCAGGCCGCAGGCAGGCAAGTCTAGGGACCCCCGTTCCCAGAACACCGACAGCCTTAGCGCCAGCTGCTGCAACCGCTTCCCGATAGAGTTGGTCGGCGCAGATCAGCGCGTCCTTCTTGTCGGAGGGGACGGTGATGATGTTCATCGGCCCTGGCATGTTCAATGTGTTGTAGGCGTAATGTGATGCCGCCATGAACTTGGTGAGTGCCGGGCGGCCGAGGATCCCGTTGTAGGGCAAGGGGATCTCGGCTATGTCAAAGACAATCCTCTCCGTCCTGTAGTTCAGCTCTCCTCCAAACGTCACGAGCAGCGTGACCTTACCCTTCGGCTGACTTCTTCCCGGATTGACCCCTTGAAACATGCCTGTCTCTTCGAGGTCTCCATCACAAATCTGCAGCCTTTTGACCATGATCAGCGAGATCAAGTTCAGATCGGCCCCACCGTCAACTAGCATATTCGTCACCTTGAGGTTGCGGATCGTTGGTGAAACCAACAACGGAAAACACCCGACCGCAGTTGTGCGATCAGGGTGATCCTCAGTGTCAAAGATGATAGGCGTGCTGGACCACTTCAGTGGCTTCCGTGCATCGAGTGATGGCTCCACCGCTGTGATCTCACGCGCCCACTGATTGAGTTGGCAGTGAGAGGTGTGCAGCGAGGCGCCACCATCGACGCACATGGCCTCTGTAGCTTTCTGAAACTCGTGGTCACCGGACTCATTGTCCTCGTCATGATCACCGTCTTCATGTTCCTTGTCGCGGCCCCGGGCGAGCCTCTCTTGCTGGTTATCCTTGTCACGGCGGCCTCCTTGGCCGCTATGCTTCTTGCCGGACCCTTCGGCATCGTCTTGACCCTTCTCCTTGTCCCCCCTATCATATTCATCTTTCTGCTTCTTAGCGAGCAGCTCAACTTGCTGGCAGTTTTGGAGGTCGTGGCCCTTGGTGCGATGGATCTTGCAACACTGCTTGTCGGAGCTTCCTGGCTTGTCGGCCGCCGCCAAGGCCCGGCAAGGGGTACACCCGGCAATTTCCTTGCCATGGTCGCTCGCCTTGGCCTTCTTGGTGGCGCCGGTGTCGTCGGACCCCTCGACAGCAAGCACAGTCTCGCCCTTGCGCTTTCTGTTACGACGTCGGCCCTTATTCGTCGGGGCAGCGGTGTCGTCGTCCATGGAGTCGGTTTCCGCGCCGGCGTCCTCACCGGGGTACTTCCTCCCCTCTTCAGCCCGAGCGCATCTATCGGCCAGAACATAGAGTTTGGCCACATCCCTGACCTTGTTTGTCGCCAGTTCTTCATGCATCTTGCGGTTACGCACATTCTGATGGAATGCGCTAATCATGGCGGCGGAATGAACATTTGGGATGTTATACTGCACTCGGCTGAACCTCTGGATGTACTTGCGCAGGTTTTCTCCTTCCTTCTGGGGGATAATATGCAGATCGCTCGCCTGGCCATGAGCTTGATGGCCTCCAGTGAAGGCGCCAACAAACTCATGGAACAGATCCGACCAAGAGTAAATGGAGTCCACTGGCAAGGCATTAACCATGACATGACATTAGGCTTGAGCGCCAACGGGAAGTAATTGGCAAGCACCTTATTGTCGCGGGCTCCAGCAGCTTGCATCGCGATGGTGTAGATGTTGAGGAACTCTGACGGGTGAGTCTTGCCGTTGTACTTCTCGCCAACGTCGGGCTTGAACGTGCGGTGGGAGGGCCACTGGAACTGCCGCAGCTCACGGGTGAAGGCCGGACAACCCACTTCATAGGGTAGGCCACCGTAGCCTCCCAGTGTCGGGTGGTCCATAGTGGGCCCTGCCCGCCTGTCTGATTGGTGGCCTGCATCACACCGGCGCTCGATGGTAGTTCGAGCGTCTTCAAGGGCTTGCTCCCGAAGAACTTGACGCTGTTTGTGGTGGGTCCGCGGATCGGACAACGCTATGGAGATGTCATCACGAGCATCACCACGACGGATCGACACCCGCGGTGGCTGGCGTGGGGGAGGAGAGTGCACCGTGGCTGCATCGCCCCCGGCCCTTCCACCGCTGGCACGCGGTGGCTCGGCGGAGCGACGGCCTACGGTCCCTGTTGGTCGCGGCTCATCTTTGTTGGCGATGCCAATGAGGCTCCGGACAGTGGCTCTCCACTCGTCGAGCCTCTCCGCAGCAGGAGGAAAGTCGAGGAGCAGCTGCGCGTGCGCTAGAGCTTCTGCTGGTGAGGGCGGCGGTGAAAGCTACATGGACTGTGATGCGCTTCGACTTCTAACTATGTTAGAAGGAGCTCTATCACGGCCCTACGGCTGTCCGCCATTTTCACCAGCACCTCGGCGTGCATGCTGGCCTTCCTCATCCCGTGAAGGACACGCGGGACTCTTCCCAGGGTGGCGCCCAGGGTTACTAGCGTGGTGGCGCTGCTCATCGCACATGACTTGGGAAGAGCACACCGTGGGCACTGGTGTTGGTGTCTTGGAGGCCGCCGCCCCGCCGTCGGGCGGCATGGCGATGCCCCTGGAGGGCCCCACGCTGCCTGCGGGGGACCCAACTCCGTTTCTGGAGTATGCAGCGTGCGGCCCGTCGTCTGGCGCACGAACGATGTCGCTCGCCAGGTCTGGACTGCCAGGGTGATGTGGGTATTCACGGGTCGCGCCACCGGTTCTTTCCGCGACCGGCCCACTACTGGCCCGCACCGGTACAGGCAGTCCGGCTCCGGATGAACCAATCACCGTGGTTGTCTTCCTCTTGGGAGCCATGGTGACGAAGAGCTGTTCGATTAGCTGCTAAACCGGATTCACACGACTGCGCCCCCCTACACTACAAAAAAAATACACTTCCGTGATGATACATGTTTGTCACAGTAGGTCGCATTTTTTTCATGCATGTACATCCATGACGATTTTATGACAGAATCAAGATAGTCATACCTGTGCTGTCGTAGAAGTGTTCCATGACATTACCAAAATTATCATCACGGAAGTGTCAACTTCCATGACGATAAATCGCGCGTCACAGAAGTGCTTTCGTCAAGGGTGACCGACACGCGGCATCCACCGTAACGAAACGCCGTTAAGCTATCGGGTCTGGTTTTGGATCCGATAACCCATTAACAGCCCCGACCAATGGGGATTTTCCACGTGTAAAATCATCATTGGCTGGAGGAAACACGTGTCGTCTCACCGTTGGGACAGATGTCATCCACTCATTGGACCGAAGGCGCCTATGATACGGTGACACATGGCACAGCCCAACAGAGGCCCATTCCTGTGAAAAGGCCAGCCCGTTTCACTTGGTCAAAAGGTGGCGGGCCGGCCCATGGAAAGCCTGTTAACGGCATGTTTGCATATAGCCCATTTACAGCCCGCTAACCCGGGGCCCATTACGACCTCTCCGAATTAGGCCCAATAGCGTCATCTGGGCCGTCCAATATGATTCCAGCCCATTTTAACCTCCGGCCCATGTGTGGCCCATGACTTCTTTCGGCCCATATGAGGCCCTTTGTAACTCTTGGCCCATTAACGGCCCATGGTGAAACTGGCCCGTAATGAACAGTGTGTCACTTTATACCCA
This sequence comes from Triticum dicoccoides, assembly GCF_002162155.2. Lineage (NCBI taxonomy): Eukaryota > Viridiplantae > Streptophyta > Magnoliopsida > Poales > Poaceae > Triticum > Triticum dicoccoides. The sequence goes on from NW_021220634.1 coordinate 20,042, forward strand.
TTAACGGCCCATTACTCCATTGGGCCATTTCCAGCTCAAGTTATCTTTCGGCCTTCTCAGGGCCCATTGATTCTTGGGCTCATTTGTAGCATTCGGTTACATACGGCCCGCTACTGTCATTTTCTGCTTGTGGGCCAAATTCAGCCTGTCGTTACAGTCGGCTCGTTTGTGGACTGTTAATGCGTTGGGCCGTTTTCATGTAAAAAACGTTGGGCTGTTTTCATAGAGTTATCAAATACGGCCTATTAACGGCCCATTATGGTCCATGAATAGTACGGCCCATGATTGACGAAATGATGATACGCCCCATAGAAGTCCCGTGGATCCTACGGCCCGTATGAGGCCCATGGATCATACGGCCCGTAGAAGGCCCATGGATCGTACGGCCCGTAGAAGGCCCATGGACCCTACGGCCCGTAGAAGACCCATGGACCCTAAGGCCCGTATAGAAGGCCAATGGATCCTACGGCCCAAAGAAGGCCCGTGGATCATACGGCCTGCAGGAGGCCCATGGTTACAACAGTCCGTGCGATGCCATGATTATTTTGGCCTAGTGACCAAAAATAGGCTATTGTGGGCCACTAGAAAAACACAGAAAAAGAACTGAAGTGACTACAAGCAAACAACTAAACAAGACAATAAGGAAATAAATAAGCAAGCAATTAACGCTAGCTTATTATCTCTATTACACATATTACATCCACTGGGCATCAAAGTTCGCCACCAGTGCAAATATAGGGAACAAAGCAGCATATTACATACACTGGCCGTCAAAATTGGCCACCGGTGCAAATAAACGCGGCAACAAAACAAGAGCATAACTGAAACAACTTCAGAAGAGCTCAAGAAACATTATCCTGGGTATCCACCATGCTGGCAATAAGCTTAGCAAGCTTATTAGCTTTGTCCTGTTTGGCGCTAAAATCCTCCAACGCTTGCTGTTGCACCAGAAAGTATGCATCTGAATGCTCCAGGGACTTCTGCAGTCCTTCTGCTTCTTGTTGCAGCACAGCTGATCGATGTCTTTCAGTTTGTAGTTGAGACTCAAGAAACCGAACTGATTCAGACAGTGAGTTTGAATAGCTTGTGCAAGCGGTAGTGGCCAGTAACTCAAACACTAAGCCAAGACAGGACTTTGGGGTTGTCTCGCTGTCTTCAAGATAGTCTTCCTTAGCTGTTTTATCAGATTTGTTAGAAACCAACAAGGATGTGTCACTATCCTGAACCTTATCTACATTACTTCCTTTACCATTTCTTAATAAGGCACTCTTCCCCAATATTCTGTCAGCATTCTAAAAGAAGAAACAAGCAGACACATAACAAGTTTAGCATGTACTAGTATATGAAACTCATTTCGGTGAACCGGTTCATTGGTAAGGCGGACAGGATTAAACTACCAAGTCTTCTATTGCCAAGTACTAGTACATAATAAAAGCATCAAACAAACATATATCTATGTCCTATGGTCACTGCATTTTCTTGCCAAATCAAAATAGAGACACGGTTCAAAACATATCAGTTCAAGACAAAGTAGCAGTGAAAGAATACAAGGCATGGGAAACTACACGGCACAACAAGATTTCAGATGGGTACCACGGGTCTACATGTACAACAACACTATTGGTTCTGTTGTGATGCTAGTAATGTGCATGATATGAAAGTCAATTGTATACACAATTGAAATTGAAATCAACAGAGCTATTGATAAGAGCAAGCCTGTTAAAGAAACATGTGTGAACATACCTGCTGTGCCATTGGAGTTTCGATTGGATCCTTCAATTTAAAAATAAGTTTGTATGAGTAAAGACAGTGATACAAGAGCAAAGCAATCATAGTTAAAAAAGGCGCGCCTAAGCGAGCGCTTAAGCACGCCTAGGCTCTAGGCATTGGCAAAATGCTGTTGGGGAACGTTGCAGAAAACAAAAAAATTTCCTACTCGTTTCACCAAGATCATCTAGGAGTTCATCTAGCAACGAGTGATCAGATGCATCTACATACCTTTGTAGATCGCGCACGGAAGCGTTCAAAAGAACGGTGATGATGTAGTCGTACTCGACGTGATCCAAATCACCGATGACCAGCGCCGAACGGACGGCACCTCCGCGTTCAACACACGTACGGAACAGCCACGTCTCCTCTTCTTGATCCAGCAAGGGAGGGAGGAGAGGTTGAGGGAGATGGCACCAGCAGCAGCACGACGGCGTGGTGTTGATGGAGCTGCAGTACTCCGGCAGAGCTTCGCTAAGCACTATGGAGGTGGAGGAGGTGTTGGGGAGGGAGAAGGAGGCAACCAAAGGCCAAGGCGTTCAGGTATGAAGTCCCTCCTCTCCCCCACTATATATAGGGGTGCCAAGGGGGGTGGCCGGCCCTAGGAGATCCAATCTCCTAGGGGGTGCGGCGGCCAAGGGGGGTTTCCCTCCCCCCCCAAGGCACCTAGGAGGTGCCTTACCCTCCTAGGACTCTTGCCCCTTTGAACCCTAGGCGCATGGGCCTATGTGGGGCTGGTGCCCTTGGCCCATTAGGCCAAGGCGCACCCCCTTACAGCCCATGTGGCCCCCCGGGGCAGGTGGACCCACCCGGTGGACCCCCGGGACCCTTCCGGTGGTCCCGGTACAATACCGATAACCCCGAAACTTGTCCCGATGCCCGAAACAGGACTTCCCATATATAAATCTTTACCTCCGGACCATTCTGGAACTCCTCGTGACGTCCGGGATCTCATCCGGGACTCCGAACAACATTCGGGTTACTGCATATACATATCCCTACAACCCTAGCGTAACCGAACCTTAAGTGTGTAGACCCTACGGGTTCGGGAAACAAGCAGACATGACCGAGACGACTCTTCGGTCAATAACCAACAGCGGGATCTGGATACCCATGTTGGCTCCCACATGCTCCACGATGATCTCATCGGATGAACCACGATGTCGAGGATTCAATCAACCCCGTACGCTATTCCCTTTGTCTATCGATATGTTACTTGCCCGAGATTCGATCGTCGGTATCCCAATACCTCGTTCAATCTCGTTACCGGCAAGTCACTTTACTCGTACCGTAATGCATGATCCTGTGACCAGACACTTGGTCACTCTGAGCTCATTATGATGATGCATTACCGAGTGGGCCCAGTGATACCTCTCCGTCATACGGAGTGACAAATCCCAGTCTTGATCCATGTCACCCAACAGACACTTTCAGAGATACCCGTAGTCTACCTTTATAGTCACCCAGTTACGTTGTGACGTTTGGCATACCCAAAGCACTCCTATGGTATCCGGGAGTTACACGATCTCATGGTCTAAGGAAAAGATACTTGACATTGTAAAACTCTAGCAAACGAACTATACGATCTTGTGCTATGTTTAGGATTGGGTCTTGTCCATCACATCATTCTCCTAATGATGTGATCTCGTTATCAATGACATCCAGTGTCCATAGTCAGGAAACCATGACTATCTGTTGATCAACGAGCTAGTCAACTAGAGGCTCACTAGGGACACGTTGGTGTCTGTTATTCACACATGTATTACGATTTCCGGATAACACAATTATAGCATGAATAAAGACAATTATCATGAACAAGGAAATATAATAATAATGCTTTTATTATTGCCTCTAGGGCATATTTCCAACAGTCTCCCACTTGCACTAGAGTCAATAATCTAGTTACATTGTGATGAATCGAACACCCATGGAATTCTGGTGTTGATCATGTTTTGCTCTAGGGAGAGGTTTAGTCAACGGATCTGCTACATTCTGGTCCATATGTACTTTACAAATCTCTATGTCTCCATCTTGAACATTTTCACGAATGGAGTTGAAGCGACGCTTGATGTGCCTTGTCTTCTTGTGAAACCTGGGCTCCTTGGCAAGTGCAATAGCTCCAGTGTTGTCACAGAAGAGCTTGATCGGCCCCGACGCATTGGGTATGACTCCTAGGTCGGTGATGAACTCCTTCACCCATATTGCTTCATGTGCTGCCTCCGAGGCTGCCATGTACTCCGCTTCACATGTAGATCCCGCCACGACGCTTTGCTTGCAACTGCACCAGCTTACTGCCCCACCATTCAAAATATACACGTATCCGGTTTGTGACTTAGAGTCATCCAGATCTGTGTCGAAGCTAGCGTCGACGTAACCCTTTACGACGAGCTCTTCGTCACCTCCATAAACGAGAAACATTTCCTTAGTCCTTTTCAGGTACTTCAGGATATTCTTGACCGTTGTCCAGTGTTCCTTGCCAGGATTACTTTGGTACCTTCCTACCAAACTTACGGCAAGGTTAACATCAGGTCTGGTACACAGCATGGCATACATAATAGAACCTATGGCTGAGGCATAGGGGATGACGCTCATCTCTTCTATATCTTCTGCCGTGGTCGGACATTGAGCTGAGCTCAATTTCACACCTTGTAACACAGGCAAGAACCCCTTCTTGGATTGATCCATATTGAACTTCTTCAATATCTTATCAAGGTATGTGCTTTGTGAAAGACCTATGAGGCGTCTCGATCTATCTCTATAGATTTTGATGCCTAATATATAAGCAGCTTCTCCAAGGTCCTTCATTGAAAAACTTTTATTCAAGTAGGCCTTGATGCTGTCCAAGATTTCTATATCATTTCCCATCAAAAGTATGTCATCTACATATAATATGAGAAATGCTACAGAGCTCCCACTCACTTTCTTGTAAACGCAGGCTTCTCCATAAGTCTGTGTAAACCCAAACGCTTTGATCATCTCATCAAAGCGAATGTTCCAACTCCGAGATGCTTGCACCAGCCCATAAATCGAGCGTTGGAGCTTGCACACTTTGTCAGCATTCTTAGGATCGACAAAACCTTCCGGCTGCATCATATACAATTCTTCCTTAAGGAAACCATTAAGGAATGCCGTTTTGACGTCCATTTGCCATATTTCGTAATCATAGAATGCGGCAATTGCTAACATGATTCGGACGGACTTCAGCTTCGCTACCGGTGAGAAAGTCTCATCGTAGTCAACCCCTTGAACTTGTCGATAACCCTTAGCGACAAGCCGAGCTTTATAGATGGTCACATTACCATCCGTGTCTGTCTTCTTCTTAAAGATCCATTTATTTTCTATGGCTCGCCGTTCAACGGGCAAGTCAGTCAAAGTCCATACTTCGTTTTCATACATGGATCCTATCTCGGATTTCATGGCTTCTAGCCATTTGTCGGAATCCGGTCCCGCCATCGCTTCTTCATAGTTCGAAGGTTCACCGTTGTCTAACAACATGATTTCCAAGACAGGGTTGCCGTACCACTCTGGTGCGGAACGTGTCCTTGTGGACCTTCGAATTTCAGTAGGAGCTTGATCAAAAGTATCTTGATCATTATCATTAACTTCCTCTCTAGTCGGTGCTGGCACCTCAGGAACATTTTCTTGAGTTGCGCCATTTTCCGGTTCAAGAGGCAATACTTCATCAAGCTCTACTTTCCTCCCACTTACTTCTTTCGAGAGAAACTCTTTCTCCAGAAAGGACCCATTCTTGGCAACAAAGATCTTGCCTTCGGATCTGAGGTAGAAGGTGTACCCAATAGTTTCTTTTGGGTACCCTATGAAGACGCATTTTTCCGATTTGGGTTCGAGCTTTTCAGGTTGAAGTTTCTTGACATAAGCATCGCATCCCCAAACTTTTAGAAATGACAGCTTAGGTTTCTTCCCAAACCATAATTCATACGGTGTCGTCTCAACGGATTTCGACGGAGCCCTATTTAAAGTGAATGCGGCAGTCTCTAAAGCATAGCCCCAAAAGAAAGCGGTAAATCGGTAAGAGACATCATAGATCGCACCATATCTAACAGAGTGCGATTACGACGTTCGGACACACCATTACGCTGAGGTGTTCCAGGCGGCGTGAGTTGTGAAACTATTCCACATTTTCTTAAGTGTGCGCCAAACTCGTGACTCAAGTATTCTCCTCCACGATCTGATCGCAGAAACTTGATTTTCCTGTCACGTTGATTTTCAACCTCACTCTGAAATTCCTTGAACTTTTCAAAGGTTTCAGACTTGTGTTTCATTAAGTAGATATACCCATACCTACTTAAATCATCAGTGAGGGTGAGAACATAACGATAGCCACCGCGAGCCTCAACACTCATTGGACCGCACACATCAGTATGTATGATTTCCAATAAGTCGGTTTCTCGCTCCATTGTTCCTGAGAACGGAGTCTTGGTCATTTTACCCATAAGGCATGGTTCGCACGTGTCAAATGATTCATAATCAAGAGACTCTAAAAGTCCATCAGCATGGAGCTTCTTCATGCGTTTGACACCTATGTGACCAAGGCGGCAGTGCCACAAGTATGTGGGACTATCATTATCAACTTTACTTCTTTTGGTACTCACATTATGAACATGTGTAGCATCACGTTCGAGATTCATAAGGAATAAACCATTCACCATAGGAGCATGACCATAAAACATATCTCTCATAAAAATGGAACAACCATTATTCTCAGATTTAAAAGAGTAGCCATCTCGAATTAAACGAGATCCCGATACAATGTTCATGCTCAAAGCTGGCACTAAATAACAATTATTAAGGTTTAAAACTAATCCCGAAGGGAGATGCAGAGGTAGCGTGCCGACGGCGATCACATTGACCTTGGAACCATTCCCGACGCGCATCGTCACCTCGTCCTTTGCCAGTTTCCGCTTATTCCGCAGCCCCTGCTTTGAGTTACAAATGTGAGCAACTGCACCGGTATCAAATACCCAGGAGCCACTACGGGCACTAGTAAGGTACACATCAATTACATGTATATCACATATACCTTTGGTTTTGTCGGCCTTCTTATCCGCTAAGTACTTAGGGCAGTTCCGCTTCCAGTGATCGCTTCCCTTGCAATAAAAGCACTCAGTCTCGGGCTTGGGTCCATTCTTTGGCTTCTTCCCGGCAGCTTGCTTGCCGGGCGCGGCAACCTCCTTGCCGTCCTTCTTGAAGCTCTTTTTACCCTTGCCTTTCTTGAACTTAGTGGTTTTATTGATCATCAACACTTGATGTTCCTTCCTCACTTCTACCTCCGCTGATTTCAGCATAGCAAATACTTCAGGAATGGTCTTTTCCATCCCCTGCATATTGAAGTTCATCACAAAGCTCTTGTAGCTTGGTGGAAGCGACTGGAGGATTCTGTCAATGACCGCATCATCCGGGAGATTAACTCCCAGCTGAGTCAAGCGGTTATGCAACCCAGACATAGTGAGTATGTGCTCACTGACAGAACTGTTTTCCTCCATCTTACAGCTGAAGAATTTGTCGGAGACTTCATATCTCTCGACCCGGGCATGAGCTTGGAAAACCATTTTCAGCTCTTCGAACATCTCATATGCTCCATGTCTCTCAAAACGCTTTTGGAGCCCCGGCTCTAGGCTGTAAAGCATGCCGCACTGAACGAGGGAGTAGTCATCGAAACGTGCCTGCCAAGCATTCATAATGTCTTGTTCTGCAGGGAGAACGGGTGCGTCACCAAGCGGTGCTTGTAGGACATAATCTTTCTTGGCAGCTATGAGGATGATCCTCAGGTTCCGGACCCAGTCCGTATAGTTGCTGCCATCGTCTTTCAGCTTAGTTTTCTCTAGGAACGCGTTGAAGTTGAGGACTACGTTGGCCATTTGATCTACAAGACATATTGCAAAGATTTTAGACTAAGTTCATGATAATTAAGTTCAACTAATCAAATTATTAGTGAACTCCCACTTAGATTAGACATCCCTCTAGTCATCTAAGTATTACATGATCCGAGTTAAACTAGACCGTGTCCGATCATCACGTGAGACGGACTAGTCAACATCGGTGAACATCTTCATGTTGATCGTATCTTCTATACGACTCATGCTCGACCTTTCGGTCTTCTGTGTTCCGAGGCCATGTCTGTACATGCTAGGCTCGTCAAGACAACCTAAGTGTTTGCATGTGTAAATCTGTCTTACACCCGTTGTATGTGAACGTTTGAATAAAACACCCGATCATCACGTGGTGTTTTGAAACAGCGAACTGTCGCAACGGTGCATAGTTAGGGGGAACACTTCTTGAATTTTATTGTGAGGGATCATCTTATTTACTACCGTCGTTCTAAGTAAACAAGATGCAAAACATGATAAACATCACATGCAATCAAATAATAAACGTGACATGATATGGCCATTTTCACATAGCTCCTTTGATCTCCATCTTGGGGCTCCGTGATCATCTTGTCACCGGCTTGACACCATGATCTCCATCATCATGATCTCCATCATCGTGTCTCCATGAAGTTGCTCGCCAACTATTACTTCTACTACTATGGCTAACGCGTTTAGCAATAAAGTAAAGTAATTTACATGGCGTTTCTCGATGACACGCAGGTCATTAAAAGAATAAAGACAACTCCTATGGCTCCTGCCGGTTGTCATACTCATCGACATGCAAGTCGTGAATCCTATTACAATAGCATGAACATCTCATACATCACATATAGATCATTCATCATTCATCACAACTTTGGCCATATCATATCACAAACCACTTGCTGCAAAAACAAGTTAGACGTCCTCTAATTGTTGTTGCCAGTTTTACGTGGCTGAATTAGGGTTCTAGCAAGAACGTTTTCTTACCTACGTTAAAGCCACAACGTGATTTGTCAACTTCTATTTACCCTTCATAAGGACCCTGTTCATCGATTCCGCTCCAACTAAAGTGGGAGAGACAGACACCCGCCAGCCACCTTATGCAACTAGTGCATGTTAGTCGGTGGAACCGGTCTCACGTAAGCGTACGTGTAAGGTTGGTCCGGGCCGCTTCATCCCACAATACCGCTGAAGCAAGAAAGGACTAGTAACGGCAAGAAAGTTGACAAATCTACGCCCACAACAAATTGTGTTCTACTCGCGCAAGAAGAACTACGCATAGACCTAGCTCATGATGCCACTGTTGGGGAACCTTGCAGAAAACAAAAATTTTCCTACTCGTTTCACCAAGATCATCTAGGAGTTCATCTAGCAACGAGTGATCAGATGCATCTACATACCTTTGTAGATCGCGCACGGAAGCGTTCAAAAGAACGGTGATGATGTAGTCGTACTCGACGTGATCCAAATCACCGATGACCAGCGCCGAACGGACGGCACCTCCGCGTTCAACACACGTACGGAACAGCCACGTCTCCTCTTCTTGATCCAGCAAGGGAGGGAGGAGAGGTTGAGGGAGATGGCACCAGCAGCAGCACGACGGCGTGGTGTTGATGGAGCTGCAGTACTCCGGCAGAGCTTCGCTAAGCACTATGGAGGTGGAGGAGGTGTTGGGGAGGGAGAAGGAGGCAACCAAAGGCCAAGGCGTTCAGGTATGAAGTCCCTCCTCTCCCCCACTATATATAGGGGTGCCAAGGGGGGTGGCCGGCCCTAGGAGATCCAATCTCCTAGGGGGTGCGGCGGCCAAGGGGGGTTTCCCTCCCCCCCAAGGCACCTAGGAGGTGCCTTACCCTCCTAGGACTCTTGCCCCTTTGAACCCTAGGCGCATGGGCCTATGTGGGGCTGGTGCCCTTGGCCCATTAGGCCAAGGCGCACCCCCTTACAGCCCATGTGGCCCCCCGGGGCAGGTGGACCCACCCGGTGGACCCCCGGGACCCTTCCGGTGGTCCCGGTACAATACCGATAACCCCGAAACTTGTCCCGATGCCCGAAACAGGACTTCCCATATATAAATCTTTACCTCCGGACCATTCCGGAACTCCTCGTGACATCCGGGATCTCATCCGGGACTTCGAACAACATTCGGGTTACTGCATATACATATCCCTACAACCCTAGCGTAACTGAACCTTAAGTGTGTAGACCCTACGGGTTCGGGAAACAAGCAGACATGACCGATACGACTCTTCGGTCAATAACCAACAGCGGGATCTGGATACCCATGTTGGCTCCCACATGCTCCACGATGATCTCATCGGATGAACCACGATGTCGAGGATTCAATCAACCCCGTACGCTATTCCCTTTGTCTATCGATATGTTACTTGCCCGAGATTCGATCGTCGGTATCCCAATACCTCGTTCAATCTCGTTACCGGCAAGTCACTTTACTCGTACCGTAATGCATGATCCCGTGACCAGACACTTGGTCACTCTGAGCTCATTATGATGATGCATTACCGAGTGGGCCCAGTGATACCTCTCCGTCATACGGAGTGACAAATCCCAGTCTTGATCCATGTCACCCAACAGACACTTTCGGAGATACCCGTAGTCTACCTTTATAGTCACCCAGTTACGTTGTGACGTTTGGCATACCCAAAGCACTCCTACGGTATCCGGGAGTTACACGATCTCATGGTCTAAGGAAAAGATACTTGACATTGTAAAACTCTAGCAAACGAACTATACGATCTTGTGCTATGTTTAGGATTGGGTCTTGTCCATCACATCATTCTCCTAATGATGTGATCTCGTTATCAATGACATCCAGTGTCCATAGTCAGGAAACCATGACTATCTGTTGATCAACGAGCTAGTCAACTAGAGGCTCACTAGGGACACGTTGGTGTCTGTTATTCACACATGTATTACGATTTCCGGATAACACAATTATAGCATGAATAAAGACAATTATCATGAACAAGGAAATATAATAATAATGCTTTTATTATTGCCTCTAGGGCATATTTCCAACAAATGCATTGCGCATAACTATGCTTAATCTGTGCATAACTGCGCATAAGTATGCGCTTTGGTCAGTAAAGCGCAAGGCGGTGGCAAAACGCACAATTAACGCCTAGCGCATTTTTGAACTATGATAGCAATGGAATCTTAAATTAGAACAGTTGTTCTTCAGGTTTAGGCACTTGTTCTACATGAACAGAGTACAGTAAGACGCAAGAATATAATACTTAAAAATAGAAAATGAGCTCATAGACCTTACCACATTCTTGGTTTGGGACCAGTACAGAACAAGGCATTCCCAGTCATCGTCTAGTAAATGTGTCTCAGGAGAACGTAAGGGAATTTGATGAGTTTCTTTGCCGGTGAAGTACGTTTTCTTCAGGTAATTTCGATACTGCCACCAAGCATTCTTGAAGATAGCAGAGGTATTAGCACAAGTTACCTCATCCTGAGTTTCCAAATCGGTCCTTCTCTATAGAGAAAAATGGGAAAATTTGATGTATTATAACCATCATGGAGGTAGGATGTATGGGACAAAGCAAAGTAATTGCCATGAATAACATTACTTACACATAACTCCTAGACAAACACCTGCAACTGGCATTTCCTTCATCTTCAGTATAATATTTCCAACATGGGAAGGTACACACATGAAATTTAACAACATCAAATGCGATAGATGCTAAACTACGACTAGCTGGTTGTGCTTCCTCCACAGGAATAGGCGTACTAACTGGTGGAGTTGGGGTTCGCCGTGATAGTACTGGCCCTTTGGGCACTGGAGCTGCCTTACTAATTGCTCTTGTTTGGGAGCTCTGTGGTGGAGATGGTGTTGTGTCAACAGGAACTGGGTTACTATCGGCTGGGTTGGGGTTAGATTGGGTGAAGCTGGTTCTCTGTCCATCGCAGTAGGGGTACAATCTGCGAGAGTTTGGGTTATGTGTGGTAGGGCTGGTTCTTGTGCATGTACAACCGGGGCCCTATCTCCACCAAGAGGTAGCACTGTTTTATTTGAAGACCGTGTTTTTAGTCCGCTAGATACTGGCATCACCCACTCCAATTCAAATGGCTGATAAACAGGAAACATAGTTGAATGTACAAACATTGTATGAGAGACAGATGCTATAGATAGTGTGGAAAAAGGAGGGCATGAAATAGTTGACATGTATATTGTTTAACTAAAACGGATACCATGACATAATTTCACATATATGATGTCTATCTAAACTAGATAGCATAGCATAACATAATTCAAAGATATGATGAATAACTAAACAGGATTGCATGACATAATTCACCTACATGTTATCTAAGTAATCAGGATTGCATCATTTAATTCACATATGTGATTTATATGCTAAACAGAGGGCATTTGATATGATGTCTGAACTAAGAACATGGTGTTGAATATTGTGTATATGATGTCTAAACTATGCAATGCAAGACACCATATGCATGATATGAGCAGTATAACCGTGCGAAGTTAGAGCATACACCTCGGTGGGGGAATACGACTAGTCATATGTCTCTGAATCCATCTCTGAGGAGCTATCGGGACCCAACAAGAGATCTACTTCGACAAGTAGCACTGCCTGCTCTGAAGGCCTTGTTTTCACTCCAGATTTTTCCATCTCCCACCCAAATGGCTGATTCACAGGAAGAGTAGTTTAATGTACAAACATTGTTGACAAATGGAAATGTAATGAAGAAAAGGATGGGCAAGATATCATTCAAATATATGATGCCTGGTTAAACAGGATGGCAATGCACATTTCACATATATTATGGCTGGCTAAAAGACATGAGACTGCATAATTCCCATATATGATATAGAAACTAAACAGGTGGCATTATAGAACATGTCTAAACTAAGCAGATGGCATATATGATGTCAAAAGTAGGCACTGCAAGGCAACATATGCATGATATGACTAACATCATCATGCCAAGGTAGAGCAAACACCTTGGGGGGTAAATAGGAGTGGTCAGCGGCGTCTGAATCCGCATCAGAACAGATATCTTCCTCTGGATTACAATCTGGAGAGGGGTGGGGAGGGTTTGCCATTGAACCCACCATGGAGCGATGTCTGCATGACATTGTATTGTCGTGCAAAACTCTTCTCTTTTTCCCTACATGTTCAGCATGACTGTGTACAATAGCTAACATGCATAGGAAAAAATATGCTGAGATTATGTAAGGAGAGCATGCAGAAATTTAGAGTGATGGTAACAACCAGTGGATGGATCCAAAAATAATGATAGCAGGCTGATGATTGCTTTAATTTAATAAAAAGACAGATGATGATTGCTTTACTATTTGTTTCCCACCCAAGATGAACACATAAGCATACCCTAGGTGAACCAGATATTAGATAGACATACTATTCATTGCTGACTCGATATGTGCCCATAACTAATTTAGAACTCAAGTTTGAACATTAATTTGTACCTGACTTGGAGTCGAAGAGGTGAATAGGATGATAAAGTAGCAGGTAATTTTAAGCAATGCATAACATAAGCAGAAACAGAAGAGTGCGACCTCTCTAGTGGACCCGTGTACTCCTCAGGTTCATCTGTTGAGTCGATGATGGTGATCCCATTGCGGTGGGTGCCGGCGGCAGGGAAGGAGATCTGAGGCGGCGAAAGACGGTCAGGAGTCGTGATGTCTGGTTTGGTGGATGCTTCTGTCGATGGAGCAGCTCAGGTGAGGTGGACGACGTCGCGGCAGGAGCGGGACAAACCACACAAAGCTCCCTTCGACACCTACATGTAACTGAAGTAATTCTGTAAGGGCTCATTCGGCTTGCATAATTCTAAAAACACAGGGATAGGAAAAACACCGGAATAGGATAGGAATGCACATGGTAAACAAAGCATTTGTAAACACAGGATTTCTGTCAACATGGGTGTTTGGTTTACAGGAATTGGAAGAGCAGAGGAATGCAAAGAAACATGGCCAAAATAAAGTGAAACCATATGAAAGTGTGTACAGTTAGAATGTTATTCTGCCACTAATGCACTTGGTCTTGTTTTCATGCATAGGATTTTGAAAAGTAGGTCCAAGTGGATGTTTTGCTTCATTCCTTTCAACAAAATGCATGAATAATTGAATAGTGGAGTGCCATTGGAAAATTCCCTATTGCTATGTTTTTCCGTTGAACCAAAATAGCCCTAATGGATCGACATGAATGTATAGTAATAAGTGATGCAACAAGTGTACAACCTCTTTGTCGTAGTCGTGTAGACCTCAGCATCATTGGGTTGGTCGCTTAAGCAGTTGAGGTAGAGGTGGCTGTTGGAGGTGTGGAGGAAGATCTGAGGAATCTATAGACAGCGTCCAGGGCACTGCTCTGTTGTGATGGATCGTTCTGTCGTTGGAGCAGCTCCGGTGAGCCGTAAGACGTCAAGGCTGAAGCAGCACAAGATAGACATCGTCAATCTCAAGTGGGATTCTAATAGCATCTCCAATAGATGATGTAAAATAGATGTAAAATTTACATCACCAAAAACCACCTGACTACAACAGATGAGGTAAAAATTGTTGACTCTGAACTTAACAGTCAAAACTGAAATTTACTGTGGAATCTGAATGTTACTGTCAAAACTGAACGCAATGGTAGCAGAGAGGCACTTGACATGTAGTTTAGGGAGGGTCTGCAGTTCTTCTTCAACCTGCACTCCAATGAGTCGCCACTACTACAAAAACCCTCCTATACCAACACATGTGTAGCAACGATATGATAACATGTGTTGTTTGCCGAACCTCCCACTTCCCACGCGTCACACTAACCTCCTCGTTCCCTGAGAAATCGCCTCCTTGCATCCACGTCCCACCCTCGTCGCCGTCCAAATATTATGCAGCCCATGTCAAAAAAACGAAAGAAATAAATCACGCAGCCAAAATTTCTATGCGCCATCTCCGTCTCCCCAGATTTCTCTCTCTCAACCACGATACTGCCGCCACCACCTCCCCGGCTAGATCCGGCGCTCTCCCACACTCGTCGCTTATAGGCCGAGATTCCCCTCCGTCCTCTCCTCCGATCGCCGCCACCACCTCACCGGCTAGTTCGGCGCTCTCCCACTCCTGGCGCTCATTGGCCCAGATTCCCTTCGGTCCTCTCCTCTGATTTTCCGTCGCGGGGACGTTTTCCGCACCTCTGCATGCGCCGTCGCAGCAACCCTGGTCGCCAGCGCGGCTCCGTCGCCTCTGGTATGTATTCCCACTACCTCGCGCTGCTGCCGGCTCGTGGATGATGGTGCTGCTCCGCCTCGGTTGTGTTGACGGTTAATCTGTACTGCAGTTTGGATCAGAAACACAATGCTTTATAGGCCCGTAATGCATAATGCAACCCGAATGTATGATTTTAGCTGCTAATGTTTTTCCCCTTTTGTTTTCAAGCTAAAACATCTCTGTTCTGGAGGAGCTCTAGGTTACATCGACATTGGCTTGGGAATGAAATTTCCGAGCTCTGCAAACCAATTCCACACTGGAGTTGTACTACTCCATGACGGGGAGATTTGTGTCTGCTGTATCTAATTATTTGTCCATGTGTATCTCACTATGTGGTTTTCCGTTGCAGTTTTAGTGCCTGTGAGATGTCAGCTAACAATTTATCAGTCTCTGAATACTTGCAGTAACCATGGTTTTGGTTTGGTATGATATCCTACACGTAAGGTTTCAAACTATTGACAATAGATGGACAGATAGATAAGATGTGTAAAAACTTTTAGCTTGCCTTGGCTGATTCTGTGAGGATTCATTTGCTTTCATTGCATACAGCTTCATGGGCAGATGGATATGTACAGCTTACAACAGCACTGGAGAAAGTGGAGCAACCTCAATTGCTTCCTTGATACACCCTCCCCTGGTTCAGAAGGCCACTAACATGTCAGTTTCCTTATCGTGGAATTCTTATTTAGTAGACATCCGTAATTTTTACCCTAACTGGTCCAGCGAGTCGATGTTAGTTAAGTGTGCCATCGTGTCTGTTATACAGTGTTAACTTTTGTCTAGTCCCATATTTTGTACATTCATATAGGAATGATGCATGACTCGTTATCCAATGACAGGACAAACGGTACATGATTAGGGAGCTGAGTGGTGACAAGGATCAAATTCTCTTGATTATATGATATGCCACATTAGCATCAAAGGTACACGGGTAGTATTTCTTTAAACATGGCAAGTACTGTAAAAAAATTGTTCAACCATTACTTAGGTCTGCTTTTATTCAGACTGTTTAGTCACTACATAGGTCACCTCCAATGCATTTTCTTAAATATTTATTTAGTTATTGTACTAGGTTGGTCTTGAAATATTAAATAGTGCCACATTAATTTTTTTTTATTTCTCTGTAAACATCTTGGATCCCACCTTCTGTAGAAACAAAAATTCCCCTTCTATTCCTAGAGAAGCCCATGTGATGATGTGTTTCTTTTACATGTTGTTCCTTCTGCTGGTTCCTTAATTATCCGTGGTTTCAAAAATTCTAATGTGTGACATTGTAATACTTAGGAAACTAGAAAGTTTGTCTAATGTAAATTATTAAGTGATTTTGAGCACCAATTTATGTCTAAATAGTGCAGGGTCAGGGGCCTACTTGATGAGCCAAAAAAAAGGAGGTTCGGTTGCGGTTCCCAGATGCACAGCAGTTGTGCGGCGACTCCCATATGCACAAGGGTGGCACGACGACTGTGAGATGTACATATGTAGCACAGCTGCTATACAGTGATTGTTCGTAGTGCAGCACTGTCAGTTAGTCATCTGCCTCATCTCGTACAATCCAGTACCATAGCTCAGTCACCTAGGCTAATTTGTGCGTTCATATTTCTAATGCCACATTGATGCATCTATGATTAGTGGTTGGCATTTATTGTTGTTTTTGTTGTGGCGCTATGTCTATTAATTTATACTTCTTGATAGCAACTTAGCCGTATTCCTACAATACAATGCAGGATGCTGCAGCTAGAAGCTATACGGATATTGCCAGGAGTAATTGCAGCTATTCATTTTGTACTAGTATAGTTGTTCACCCAAGCAGGAAAAGTTAGATGCATGTACATGTACGAAACTGACTACACAGTATGCAAGTTTGCCGCAATTTTTTCTTTGAAAAAAACTAATCACTATTGAAAAAGTCACTTCCAATTTTGACAGTAATCTTTTAGTTGAAATATTGAACCACTCGCCTCACAAAATTTATCTATTAATTAAATATATTGGCAATGCAAAGCGCATTAATTTCTCAGTATTTTAGATTATCTTAAGAGAGTTCGTATTTAGAGAACCATTTGGTGTAGAGACCTTTGTGTGAGTAATGATGTTTTGATGACTTCTCCATTCTAACCATGGTATTTGCTTATGGAGATCACAGTTTGTCTACGGAGCAACTCTAATGTCAGAATACTTACATTTGAAATTACCAATATATATGTTGTATATTCAGGCTACAGGACACTGGATTGTTCCAGGCAGTGACGACGCAGCTTGTGTTTTACTACATTTAAGTGTAGTTTGTGTATGTGTAATTTAACCTTATAGTTCTCAAATCACAGCTTGTGAATCCTAGCACTGGTTCCATGCAATATTCTTGGCACTAAAATCTTTAACACCACTAGTGCCAAGTAGGAATTTCTGCAACGTATTTTGTAAATTTGTTGTTCTATCACCAGTGCAAAATCTGACCTTTTGAGAAGACCACTAAAAAAGTTCAAAATTACTGGTCATACAGCCAGATTAATTATTGCATACCCTTCAACTTTTGTTTGTTGTCCCCTAAATTTTTCTGCTCTATTAACCTTTTTTTTCTACCGTAAGTTACTGATATGATTCCTTCTCTTTCTAGGTTCCTAAGATATTTTGAAGATGCACGGCTCAGATGTGGATTGCAAGGTCGACAATGGCATTGCTGCTGGATAGTCTTATGTTATATTTTAGGACATCATTTCCAGTTGTGTCAATGTTTCAAACATTATATTTTAGAATAGTTGAGACGTTGATTGAAACGTCCAGAATTGGGCTAGTACTAGTTAGTACCAAAACGTGTAATCCTTGGAGTCATGTTCTTTGTAATGCAACCGAGTAAATTTAATATATATTACACCTTTTCTCTTTATTATATGTGCCTCCTATGAACTATCACCATTGATCTTATCATTCTGGAAGCAATATAAAATACATGTTATGTCCATTTGAATATCCTTTTGTGCAGGATGCTGCAACGCATATGACGTGTTGTTAATCTCTCGCTCTATATGTTGCTATCTTGCAACGCTTCTTCACATGGTTTACCAACGCATACGTATATGTTGTTGTAGACCTTTGCAACGCCACCAACGACAACGCTTATTAATCCGTTGGTGTAGACCTTAGCAACAGTTATATGGATATTCACCAACGCATCAATGCATTGTTAAAGGGGGGTTCCTGTTGTAGCGCCAGCCACCACCGGCCGAACCGTTGGCCCCAGCGCCACCTCGCCGCCCTGAAACAACTCCCCACCACCGCCCCGGCCAGCCATCTAGGCCCCCCCACCCCCACCCTGAACCCTAAGATAGATAGTGTGGTGCCTCTCCGATGAGCCCCCGCCCCTGCTGCGGGTGGTTCTTCCTTAACTCCGGCGAGCCCCCCCAATCCCTGAAAATCGACTGACCCAAAAGTCGATTCAGTCAACTGAAGTGTGGCTAAATCGGAGCAGAGCAGTAGCACGAGCGAGGGGGAGAGCAGCAGCAGCAGCGCGAGCGAGCGAGAGCCGGAGCAGCAGCAGCTGGGCAAGCGAGCGATCAAGCGAGAGCCAGAGCAGCAGTAGCAGCAGCGCGAGCGAGCGAGAGCCGGAGCAGCAGCAGCAGATCCGGCTGGTATGGACGCCACCGCCAAAGGGGCGCACTGGGGGAGAGCCGCCGTGGAGATGTCTCCCACGGTGCCGGCTTCAAGGTAGCCGCTCCATGGGGGTGCGGGACGGAGCACCGTCGGCGTCGGGAGGTCGAGTTAAGGAGAAGGTGTGATGCGATGAGTGTACAACCTCTTTGGTGGCGCTGAGTAGGCCTCGGCTTCGTCCGAGGAGTCGGTGAGGATGCTGCAGTTCTGGTGGAGCAAGTTAAGGCGGTGCTGTGGGGATGGAGCAGCTGCGATAGACAAGGCGATCGTCGGAGCAGCTCCTTGGAGGTGGAGGACGGGGCGGCTGAACCGGCGGGACGACGAGATGGACGATGGATCCTCATCCAGGGAGGTGGACGAGGGACATCGAGCTGTTGCGGTGGACGATGTCGTCAGGGAAGAGGCTCCGGCTGGGCAGCGGTGAGGGGGCGGACGGAGGAGGGTGGGGTTTCGCGGCTGGAGCGGAGAGGTTATGGCGGCCTGGGATTTCGAATGGCGAAAAGGGGGTGATGGGAGGGGGTGAACCATGACTTAGGGACGCGCTTGTCCAAAATGTAGGGTGTGTTACAAAAGTACCCCCCACCAATTTGAACTAGCCGCCCTTTCAGCTCAGGGTTAGAAGGGGGATTTCGCGTGTCGGGATTTGGCAGCTGGAGGGAGTTTTCGCACGCGTTGTAATTTCGGGATAGCAAGGCGCGGGTTGTGAAGGCACCAGTTTTGGGAGCACGATATCTGAATTTTCCGGATATAACAAGACGCGGGTTGAATTTTAGGGACAAGCCTAATGTGTAGTAATATTGTACTTGTACGTACCAAATCAATTCACACTTCCCTCAACCAAAAAGAAAACGAAAAAATAAAACTATTCACACCACACAAAGAGAGAGTCTTGCCCCATTTTACTATACAAATGATATTCAAAGCTACTCCCTCCTTCCATCTATATAGGGCCTAATGCGTTTTTCGATGCTAACTTTGACCAAATATTAGAGCAATAATATATGACATGCAACTTACACAAAGCACACCGTTAAATTCATCTGTGAAAGGTTCTTTCAATGATATGATTTTCACATTGTGCATGTCATGTACTATTAATCTTGTCAATAGTCAAAGGCGGTCTTAAAAAACTCATTACACCCTATATAGATGGAAGGAGGGAGTATGAATCCATGTTATGTCCAATTAAATTTTTTCGCTTGTTGTATAATGCATGTAACCTACTCATACCAACATTTTAGTGTATTCCAAATGTCTATACCACCGCTGCAATTCGAACCAAATTTGAATTTGTTTCTCTATTTCAATAAGAATCTACAATAATGATTGTTGCCAACTTCAACCATCATTCGTGTATTACCTTAATAACACACCACATGATTACTATAGAGATAGATATGAACTATGTGTACTACATGAACTCGAATTCTATTTTTTGAATACACTTGATGTTGATTCCAAATAATAGTACATTTGATGTACTAACTATATATTCATAATCTAAACCATGTTCCATATGTACACCGTGTTTATCACACAAAGTATAGTGCCCCGCCCCCTACATTATGACAAGTATTTAGACCTGAGTTGCAAAAGCCACACATTAGCCCAAATTATAATCAATGTTCTACATTATGATATCTTCTTCAAGTATCTGTATCCACTTTTTTATAATGAATTATGATCTTTGTTCGTCTTTTACACCTTCATGATCCTCTTCTATTTGTAGCTAGCTAGCGCTAACTTTCTATCGTGCATGCACAAGCCCGCCCCCCTCTCACCCACCCTTAGCGTCCCCTCCATCGTGCACATTCATTATTTCTCTTTAGGTCGTCCACCCGCGGTGTGTGTAGGCCCCCGGCTCCTTCTTTCCGGCACACACCGGTCAATATACCTCTGTAGCCAAGTGCGCCTACAACAAACACATATATATTTCCCCTCTTCTATTCTCACCGTCCATGCCCCCCTATGTCCAATATGGTTCCACACAGGTGCACACTCCCGCCCCTCTTTTCATTGATCACATACTTGCACACTCCTCCCCCCTCGACATGGTAGGCCTCTCGCACCACCTCCTAGCCGCACCCCTCTCCCCCTGTCTGTCTCTCTGGACCTTATTTTCTTCTAACACATGCAGGCGTGTATATGAACTGATCTCCCTACATATAGCCAGGTCGACTATAATTCGTTTTCCCCAAGCACCGACACACTTACCTCGCTAGTTATGTCTCTCCCTTTCTCAAACACACGACGTTTGATCTTCCTATGTAGTTACGTATGCTTACCACAACCATATCTTCTCCCCTCATCATCCTTGCATACCTCCCGACCCGTCTCTCACACGCATGTGCATAGACAGACAGACATCCCCCACCCTCTCTTATTGATATTGCACTCATATGTACCCTTCGTTTGTCTAGCAGGCCTCTCCCACCATTTGTGAGACACCACTCCACCACCAACCCTCCGACGCTCTACCTTTGTCTTTCTCCCAACCTTATTCCTCTGCTACACATATCCATGGATGTCATTGTAAGACCTTGACTTGGAGCTTCTTTCTTTGCTTCTACTCTTGTAGAATTTGTTGAAGTTCTTCACCATTAAGCTCAGTTCTTCATTGAAGGTTTGTTTCTCACTTGATGATGTGGGGGCTTCACTTGAGGCTTTGTAAGCACCACTTGACTTGTTGTGAAGTTCCTCCTTATCCTTGAGTGACATCTCATGAGCAACAATTCTTCCAGTGACTTCCGTTGGCTTGAGATCTTTGTAGTTTGGCATCATTTGAATCAATGTGCACACAGTATCATACTTTCCATCCAATGCTCTTAGAATCTTCTTGATGATGAATCTGTCGGTCATCTCTTCACTCCCTAAGCCGGCAATCTCATTTGTGATAAGAGCAAGCCTAGAGTACATTTCAGCGACACCTTCACCATCCTTCATTTTGAACTTGTCAAGCTGACTTTGGAGCACATCCAACTTGGATTCCTTGACGGATTCGGTACCTTCATGCATATCAATCAAAGTATCCCAAATTTCCTTTGCATTCTCAAGACGGCTGATTTTGTTGAATTCTTCGGGGCACAATCCGTTGAAGATGATATCACAAGCTTGAGCGTTGTATTGCAGCATATTCAATTCTTCCGCATTAGCTTCACGGTTTGGTTCTCTCCCATCAAAGAATTCACCTTGCAAGCCAATACAAATAATTGCCCAAATGACGGGGTTATGTCCAAGAATATGCATTTTCATCTTATGCTTCCAACTAGCAAAATTAGTACCATCAAAGTAAGGACCTCTATGGTGATAATTTCCCTCGCTAGACGCCATACTCTCCTAGGTTGTGAAACCAAGGCTATGACCACCAAAAGCTATGGAAATCAAAGCAAATGGAGACCAAAGCTATGATACCACTTGTAGGACCTTGAAGTATGTCTAGAGGGGGGGTGGTTAGACTACTTGACCAATTAAAAACTTAACCTTTTCCCAGTTTTAGAGTTTGGCAGATTTTAGCTACTTTAGGACAAGTCAAGCAATCATAACACTATTCAAGAAAGCATGCAAAGAGTATATAGGCAGCGGAAAATAAAGCATGCAACTTGCAAGAAAGTAAAGGGAAGGGTTTGGAGGATTCAAACGCAATTGGAGACACGGATGTTTTTGGCGTGGTTCCGGTAGGTGGTGCTATCGTACATCCATGTTGATGGAGACTTCAACCCACGAAGGGTAACGGCTGCGCGAGTCCACTGAGGGCTCCACCCACGAAGGGTCCACAAAGAAGCAACCTTGTCTATCCCACCATGGCCGTCGCCCACGAAGGACTTGCCTCACTAGCGGTAGATCTTCACGAAGTAGGCGATCTCCTTGCCCTTACAAACTCCTTGGTTCAACTCCACAATCTTGTCGGAGGCTCCCAAGTGACACCTAGCCAATCTAGGAGACACCACTCTCCAAGAAGTAACAAATGGTGCGTTGATGATGAACTCCTTGCTATTGTGCTTCAAATGATAGTCTCCCCAACACTCAACTCTCTCTCATAGGTTTTGGATCTGGTGGAAAGAAGATTTGAGTGGAAAGAAACTTGGGGAAGGCTAGAGATCAAGATTCATATGGTAGGAATGGAATATCTTGGCCTCAACACATGAGTAGGTGGTTCTCTCTCAGAAATGGTAAGTTGGAAGTGTAGGTTCACTCTGATGGCTCTCTTCATGAATGAAGAGGAGGTGGAGGGGTATATATAGCCTCCACACAAAATCTAACCGTTACACACAATTTACCAAACTCGGTGGGACCGATTCAACAGACTCGGTCGGACCGATTTAGTAAACCTAGTGACCGTTAGTGATTTTCGGTGGGACTGACATGCATCTTGGTGAGACCGATTCGGTTAGGGTTAGGGCATAACATAATCTCGGTAAGACCGATTACACAAACTCGGTGAGACCGATTTGGTAATAAGCTTTCCAGAGAGTTGGTCGGGTAAACTCGGTGGGACCGATTTGCTCTTTTCAGTGAGACCAAAATGTTACAAAAGGGAAACAGAGAGTTTACATTGCAATCTCGGTGGGACCGATCTCTCACTTCGGTTAGACCGAAACGTTACGAAGGGAAACAGAGATATTACAATCCCATCTCGGTGAAACCGAGATCCCTATCGGTAAGACCGATTTGCTTAGGGTTTGTGGCAGTGGCTATGACTTTTGGAATCAGTGGCCCCGGATAGGAAGAATCGGTGTGACCGATTTTGGCTTTGGGTTTAGGTCATTTGTGGATGTGGGAAAGTAGCTGAGGGTTTTGGAGCATATCACAAAGCACATGAAGCAAGAGGCTCATTAAGCAACACCTCATCCCTTCTTGATAGTATTGGCTTTTCCTATAGACTCAATGTGATCTTGGATCACTAAAATATAAAATGAAGAGTCTTGAGCTTTTGAGCTTGAGCCAATCCTTTGTCCTTAGTATTTTGAGGGATCCACTTTCATCATCCATGCCATGCCATTCATTGAGCTTTCCTGAAATAATAGTCTTGGAATAGCATTAGCTCAATGAGCTATATGTTGTTATGAATTACCAAAACCACCTAGGGATAGTTGCACTTTCAATCTCCCCCTTTTTGGTAATTGATGACAACATATAGATCAAAGCTTCGACAAATGATAATAAGATTTAAAAACATCGTCGCTTTGAGAAGTATGTGATAAGCAAGAGCTCCCCCTAAATTTGTGCATAGTTTAATATTTTCTTTGGACTGCAAATGCACAAGGAATTAGGCTCATGGGTTACTCTTCCATGTCACATACATCTTGGTGGAGTGCTCAAAATAATAAACATTGAATACATGCACTCATCACCAAGCAAAGTGAATGATCACATAAGATAGATAGGATAATATCATCAAACATGCATAAGTGTAGCTTATGATCAAACACATGATCATAAATGTCTCACAAGCATAGTATCACAAGCAATCAAAAGCAAACAAGTTTAACCACCAAATAAAGCAAGAGAGAACACAAGCAACACTCTCTCTCTCGAAGCCTATGATCTATACATTTTTCTCCCCCTTTGGCAACAAGTTACCAAAAAGTTCATAGAAAATGCATAGTGCTAGATCGACTCTCAGGCTTGATCTTCAGGTGGTGGTGTCCGGATAACTCCAAGAACGAAGGCTTCAGTTGAAGTAGAGGGTGCTGGAGTTGATGCTGGAGCTGGTTGCACTGGAGCTGAATGGGCAGTAGCTGGTGCTGAGATGTTGCTCTAGTGTCTGTCACAGGCACTGCAACTAACCTCTGGGCTCTAGGCACTCTAGCAAACACATTTGTGGTAGTCTTGCCCTGCCTCTCCTGCATGTCATCCTGCAGCTGCTCCACAACTGACTGTATCTCAGTTACTTTGACATCAAGGTCATGGAATTTGAGTTCCATGATTCTTTCCAAGCTCTCCTGATTCTGAGTGAGGGTGGCCAGTCCCTTCTCAATCCTCAGTGTAGATGCTATCAAGTAACCAAGCTGCTCCTGCTTGTTCTTCAAGAAATATTCAGATGCCTCCTCTTGAGTTGGCATCCTGGCAGCATTCTCCTTCTTTGCCTTCTCCTTCTTCTCTTGAGCTTGAACTGAAGATGGGTCATTCTCATTCATGACAACCTCATTGTCCTCAAAGTCTGGATAAAGTGGAAAATGTTCCTTATCCAATTGATATTTTCCTGTGCCCATCTTTGAGTTTATCAACTCCTGAATCTGAGGTGCATATCCACAGCTCCTCTTCTGATCTGCTGCAGTCCTCTTAATGGTTTCAATCATAAGGCTCATGACTTTAAACTTTTGTGGCACATCAAACACATGCAACATGTTGATGGCATGCCCTATAATCATGTTATGGTCACCTGACTTGGGCAACAGAGTGTGCCTCAGAATCCAATTGATAGTTGGCAGCCCTGACAGCAGAAAATGAACTGATCCAAACTTGTGAGTCTCAACTGCCTTGTCTGGGATCTCCTTGTACATGTGTGCCATGGAATTGTGTTCCATCTTCTTCTTTGCATAGATATCCAGGTCATCCTCATTTTTCTTAGGGGCATTTATCAGAATTGCCCATTCTTCAACAGTGGATTGGTACCTTGTACCTTCAGACATCCAAACAATTCTTCCATCTGGGTAAAAGTGTGATGTGGAGTAGAATTGCATGATAAGTTCATCATTCCAGTTGGTGAGTTTTTGCCCAACATAATCTGCAACTCCACAAGCAACAAAACTGTCTTGCACTCCAAGATAGTGTTCTTCATTCTCTTTCATGTAGGTCCAGTCGACCCACCTCATATCACAAACTATGGGCTTTTTATCCAACAGAATTGTCTCATAGAAGTCATGTTGTTCCTTTGTATCCTGTAGTCACAGCAGTCCTTCTCCTTGAAGCATATGGATCTTCCATCCTCCATAGCCTCAACCCTGAGTCTCTCCTGATATTCATGTCCTCAGCCACAGGATGGGCATCATTGCGGTCTGGTATCTTGGGCTTGAGATTCCTTAGGACTTGACCTTCTTCATCTTCTTCTTCAGCAACATTTGGCACTGGGGCCTTGTTCTTTTCAGCAGCTGGAATACTCCTAGTATTCCTCTTTGGTACTTGCTTGGCCTTGGAGGCAGCTTTGGGTGCTTCCTTGGGCTTAAATGTTGCAGCCCCTGACCTTATAGCATCACCCATAAGCTTGGGTGCCTTAGGTGCTGGTGAAGCAACCTCTTCCTCTTCAGAATCTCTTCTCATAGAGGGCTTTCCAAGAACCTAGGCAGTTGTGGCTCTTGCTCTCTTCTTCTTGTTGTCCTAAGCACCTTCATCCTCTGATTCAATTGCAAACTTCATTGTCTCTCCAGTGGGGACTTTCTTGGGTTTGGAAGAAGTGACTTTCTTCTCAGGTGCCTCTTTGGGTTTAGTCTGTTTTGGCACTTGAGTGGATCCTCTGACCTTGGGCATTGGTGTCCTCTTGGCAGGAACTTTCTTTTTTAGTCCAGGCTTTGTGCTATGTGCCGAGCCTTACTCCTTTTTGAGCACTACTTTCTTGGAAGTAGCCTCATCTTCTTCAGCTTTGTAGTCCTCATCTTCTGAGTCTAAGGTTCTCTTCCTCCTTTGCCTGGTAGCAGCCTTAGGCAGGTTGCTAGGAGTGCTTCTGCTCCCTTCATCTGTAGAGCTTGAGGGACTAGTGCCCTTGCTCATGTCAATCTGCTCTTCTGACCTGTTCTGGCTGTCACTCTGGTCTGACATGCTGCAAAAGCTGACTGCTGACCCTGTGAAGAGTTATAGATGAGATAGAATGGATGAGTATCACAAAATGCAGAGATTTTTGCAAAAGAATGATTCAAAAATTCAGTTTTAGTTTTCCACAGAAAGCATTTCGGATCAACCGATTTTCAAACTCGGTGATACCGAAGCAGTTTTGGAACCTAAACTGATGAACTCGGTTGGACCGAGTCACAGTTCAGTGGCACCGAGACTGCTAGGGTTTCACAGAATCCTAAAATCGGTCGCACCGATTAGCAATTCTCGGTCCGACCGAGAGTCACTAGTGCAATGGCATAAGCCAAATCGGTGAGACCGAGTTTTTCAACTCGGTGGGTCCGAGATGGTTTCGGCGGAAACCTAACCCTAAAAATTTGAATCTCATCTAATCTATAGACTACTTTGGCTGGATAGGATTGTTTCAATCATGGCAAGATTCAATAAGAATACAATGTGCTAGGAATCAGATGTGGATAGCACACAGATCGAGTCCATACCCTAGCTTGGTGATGAACTCGCTATGGCGGCAAAGGCGGGGACGAAATCCGTTGACGGCGGCGGAGACCAGCTACAGGAGGCTCCTGGCGACAAGGAGACAATCCGGAGACCTTCGATGGCAGAGCGCGCTATTGCGCGGGCTAAGGGTTTCGGAGAAATTTACAAAATTTTGCCCGTAACTATATATAGCCCGACCTTGTCGATGTGACCGAGTGGAACAACTGGGTGGCACCGAGATGCATAACTGTGTACAGTTACAGCAAATCGGTGTGATCGAAAAGTTCAAAACGGTTGCACCGAGATTGAAAACTCAGATCAACTTAATGATCTTGGTAGGACCGAAATGGAGGAATCGGTCAGACCAAGAGTCACAAAGAGGTTTTGGAAGTTTAAGTCTATGACGAATCGGGGACTCCGAGTGCTCCTCACACAAAGTGGTTCGAATCTGACTTGATCAAATTTTGTGATGTAGCATGAATAGAGTTTGAGACAAGAAAAACATAGATAGATAGAGAAAGTTCTTAGGCATTCTTGTCCATCCACTTGGCAAAAAGAAAAGAAACCAAACAATCAAAACAACAAGTGGATGTCCTTGAATGAGTAAAATATGCACCAACATGTTCACACAATAAGATGGCAAATGAAATATGTGGCAAAGCATGCACAACCAATTCTAGCATCTATCAAACAATTGGCGATGACTAGGTCATTTATATATGAGTATATTGACTTAGGAGTCAAATGAGAACATTTGATCATAGGTCATACTCATCGTTTAAGCTCAAGTGGGGTTACCACTTTTACATAATGCATTGATGTGTTCACACCATTAGAGTTGCTTTGACTCAATTCTTAGAGTTAAGCTCCCCCTAGATGTGAGATCCCCCCTTAGAGGGATGAACTAACCTTGGGTTTTGTCGATGATGACTTCATGTAGGTGTTGAAGATGTGGATGCTCAATGTTGATGTAGATCATTTGGAGCAATCCTTTGGAGTGAGTTGCACTTTCAACTTACCTACATGGGTTAGTCCCACAAGGAACAAACAATAATATCCATAGACATAGAGTGATGCACACACAAGATGATGTCCATGAAATCATTAGGTTACCTTGTCCCTTGCCTTACCAACATGAGGGTTTGTGACTCCTTGAACTAGTGCAAGATGTGGAAGTTGATTGCACTTATCCTTGCCATAATGATATGAGTGAAGAATGTTGGCGGAGTCACCCTCAAGAACTCTCTAGTTCTTCTTCTTCGGGATCCACATCATCTTGATGGGAATCCTTGGAGTTGTAGTTGTACTTGATGAAGTAGAACTTGACGTAGTCTTGGGAACCCACTTGAACGAGGCTTTAGGTGCTTGTTCAAATGCATCAATCTCTTCTTGAGATGCATAGACATGCTGAACTTTTGTTCTTCTGAATGTTAGTATGCATACCGTATCTTCTGAAGCTTAGTTTAATGTGAGTGTCTGCATCCAGTACTGCATCCTCTAATTTGGTGGATGCACACAGAGAAAATAAATCTCCTTAATTTACTCCATAACCACCCTATTAAATAGGCCTAGTAACAAACCAGGCGCATGTAGTGGCTGGCGGGCACATGCATCCTGCATGCATGGCCAGTCAGCCAAGTCCATGCGCCAGCTCCAATGCAGCAACGCAAAAGAAGAGAGCGCTTCTTGGGAAAAAGCGAGTAGTTAGTGCAGCGGGCCTTATAAACACGAACAACTCGCTCTCCTGCTTCCGTCTCCCCCCC
>NW_021220634.1:49064-121435 GCF_002162155.2 Triticum dicoccoides
GTGGACCGCATCAGCGATCTCCCGGATGTCATCCTTGAGGAGATCATCTCGCTTCTCCCCACCAAGGATTGTTGCCGCACACAAGTCCTCTCAACTCGGTGGAGCCCTCTATGGCGCACCGCGCCCCTTGATGACCCACAAGTATAGGGGATCTATCGTAGTCCTTTCGATAAGTAAGAGTGTCGAACCCAACGAGGAGCAGAAGGAAATGATAAGCGGTTTTTAGCAAGGTATTCTCCACAAGTACTGAAATAAGTGGTAACAGATAGTTTTGTGATAAGGTAAATTGTAACGAGCAACAAGTATCAAAAGTAAATAAGGTGCAGCAAGGTGGCCCAATCCTTTTTGTAGCAAAGGACAAGCCGGCACAAACTCTTATAATAGGAAAAGCGCTCCCGAGGACACATGGGAATATCGTCAAGCTAGTTTTCATCACGCTCATATGATTCGCGTTCGGTACTTTGATAATTTGATATGTGGGTGGACCGGTGCTTGGGTGCTGTTCTTACTTGAACAAGCATACCACTTATGATTAACCTCGATTGCAAGCATCCGCAACTACAACAAAAGTATTAAGGTAAACCTAACCATAGCATGGAACATATGGATCCAAATCAGCCCCTTACGAAGCAACGCATAAACTAGGGTTTAAGCTTCTGTCACTCTAGCAACCCATCATCTACTTATTACTTCCCAATGCCTTCCTCTAGGCCCAAATAATGGTGAAGTGTTATGTAGTCGACGTTCACATAACACCACTAGAGGTTAGACAACATACATCTTATCAAAATATCGAACGAATACCAAATTCACATGACTACTAATAGCAAGACTTCTCCCTTGTCCTCAGGAACAAACATAACTACTCACAAAGCATATTCATGTTCATAATCAGAGGGGATATAATGTGCATAAAGGATCTGAACATATGATCTTCCACCAAATAAACCAACTAGCATCAACTACAAGGAGTAATCAACACTACTAGCAACCTACTAGCACCAATCCCGGACTTGGGGACAAGAATTGGATACAAGAGATGAACTAGGGTTTGGAGATGAGATGGTGCTGGTGAAGATGTTGATGGAGATTGACCTCTCCCGATGAGAGGAGCGTTGGTGATGACGATGGTGATGATTTCCCCCTCCCAGAGGGAAGTGTCCCCGGCAGAACAGCTCTGCCGGAGCCCTAGATTGGTTCCTCCAAGGTTCCGCCTCGTGGCGGCGGAGTCTTGTCCCGAAAGGTTGCTTCCTATTTTTTTCTCATCGAAAGACTTCATATAGGAGAAGATGGGCGTCGGAGAGCCACCAGGGGGCCCACGAGGTAGGGGTGCGCCCAGGGGGGAGGGACGCGCCCCCCACCCTTGTGAGCAGGGTGTGGGCCCCCTGGCCTTCATCTTTGGCGACGATTTTTCTTTATTTAATTTAAGATATTCCGTGGAGTTTCAGGACTTTTGGAGTTGCACAGGATAGGTCTCCAATATTCACTCCTTTTCCAGCCAGAATTCCAGCTGCCGGCATCCCCCCTCTTCATGTTAAACCTTGTAAAATAAGAGAGAATAGCCATAAGTATTGTGACATAACGTGAAATAACAGCCCATAATGCGATAAATATCGATATAAAAGCATGATGCAAAATGGACGTATCAACTCCCCCATGCTTAGACCTCGCTTGTCCTCAAGCGAAAAGCCGATAACAATAAATATGTCCTCATGTTTAGAGGTAGAGGCGTCGATAAAAATAAAATACGGACATGAAGGCATCATGATTATTTCATAACAGCAACATATATAGATTTGTCATATGATTACTTATGTTCAAGTGATGATCTTTTCACAATGCAAAAGTATGAATGAGAAACCTTATTAGGCACTAACAAATTATAACCTTAGTCATTGAAACAATTGCAATTTATCATAACATCGGAAAGAGTCTATGTCAGAGCTTAAAAGCAAGTCCACATACTCAACTATCACTTAGTCCTTCATAATTGCTAACACTCATGCAATACTTGTGGTTATGAAGTTTTAATCAGACACAGAAAAAAATTGGGGCTTATAATGTTGCCTCCAAACTTATTCACCTTTGGATGATGTCAACAATAATAGTTCATGCTAACGTACATCCAATTGGATATATATATCAGGATCACCCCACCATGAAGTGCTTGCCAAAGGATAAAATGAAAAAGGGAAAGGTGAAGATCACCTTGACTCTTGCATAAGATAGAAGATAATAATAAAAGATAGGCCCTTCGCAGAGGGAAGCAGAGGTTGCCATGCGCTTTTTATGGTTGGATGCACAAAATCTTAATGCAAAAGAACGTCACTTGATATTGCCCCTTGTATGTGAACCTTTATTATGCAGTCCGTCGCTTTTATTGCGTCCACAACAAGTTCGTACAAAGCTTATTTCTCTGCACTAATAAGTCATGCATATTTAGAGAGCAATTTTTATTGCTTGCACCGGTGACAACTTACTTGAAGGATCTTACTCAATCCATAGGTAGATATGGTGGACTCTCATGGCTAAACTGGTTTAAGGGTATTTGGAAGCACAAGTAGTATCTCTACTTGGTGCTGAGAATTTGGCTAGCATGAGGGGGAAAGGCAAGCTCAACATGTTTGAATGATCCATGACAATATACTTTAACTGAGATGCGAGAAAACATAACCCATTACGTTGTCTTCCTTGTCCAACATCAACTCTTTAGCATGTCATACTTAATGAGTGCTCCCAATTATGAAAGATGTCAATGATAGTATATCTATATGTGAAACCTCTCTCTCCTTATTACTTCCTATTAATTGCCACGATGACCAAAGCTATATTTGCCAACTCCTAACAACTTTTTAATCATCATACTCTTTCTATGTGAAGTCATTACTCTCAATAAGATCAATATGAACTCTTTGTTTCTTTTTATTCTTTTCTTTTATTCACCCAGGATCATGGCAAAGTAATCAAGCCCTTGACTCAACACTAATCTTTATTATATATAGCTCACGGACTCGATTGTATAGAGGGATCATAAAACAAAACTCAAAACTAGATCATGCCATGACTTTATTCTACTAAATCAAGATACTACTAATAGGATCGAACTAAGAAAAATGGTAAAGATAGGAGTTGTGATGATGATATGATACTGGGGCACCTCCCCCAAGCTTGGCAGTTGCCAAGGGGAGTGCCCATACCCATGTGATTATGTCTCCTTCTTTGTTGGTGGCGGTGGAGGTGTTGTTGATAATGCAAGCTTGTCGTCCACCTTCCATGGCATAGGCTCACCCTCATAGAAGGATGGTCGAGTCTCCGGAATCCTCAAATCTGCAACAGAAATAGCTCAAAACGAAAACAGAAGATATTTGCATGATACGGTCGTCAAAACCTTCGGGAGAATATATAATGAATTTTTACCGACCAAAATACGTATCGTGCAAGAAAAACGGAGTCCGGAGGGCACACGAGGTGCTCACGAGGTAGGGGGCGCGCCCAGGGGGATAGGGCGCGCCCTCCACCCTCGTGGAGGCCTCGTGTCCTCCCTGGACTGCTACTTATTTTTCTATTTTTCTAAATATTCCAAAACGGAGAAATATTGCCTTAGAATTTGTTTTGGAGTCGGTTTACTTACCGTAACACATACCTATTCCTTTTCGGAGTCTGGAACATTCTGGAAAGTGTCCCTTATGTATTCCTCCGGGGTTATGGTTTCAATAACATTGGTTTCAACATTTATAGGATTACCTGAGATATAATGTTTGATTCTTTGACCGTTCACCACCTTCGGATTTGTGCCTTCGAAGTTGTTGATTTTTATGGCACCGGAACGATAGACCTCCTCGATAATGTAGAGACCTTCCCATTTAGAGAGAAGTTTTCCTGCAAAAAATCTTAAACGAGAGTTGTATAGCAACACATAATCACCTACATTAAACTCACGCTTTTGTATCCTTTTGTCATGCGATCTTTTAACTTTTTCTTTAAACAACTTGGCATTTTCATAGGCTTGGGTCCTCCATTCATCAAGTGAGCTAACATCAAATAACCTCTTCTCACCGGCAAGTTTGAAATCATAGTTGAGCTCTTTAATAGCCCAATATGCCTTATGTTCTAGTTCGAGAGGTAAGTGACATGCTTTTCCATAAACCATTTTATACGGAGACATACCCATAGGATTCTTATATGCAGTTCTATAGGCCCATAATGCATCATCAAGTTTCTTGGACCAATTCTTTCTAGACCTATTAACAGTCTTTTGCAAAATTAATTTGAGCTCTCTATTACTCAATTCTACTTGACCACTAGACTGCGGGTGATAAGGAGATGCAATTCTATGATTAACATCATATTTAGCAAGCACTTTACGGAAAGCACCATGAATAAAGTGTGAACCACCATCAGTCATTAAATATCTAGGGACTCCAAACCTTGGAAAAATAACTTCCTTAAGCATTTTAATAGAAGTGTTATGATCAGCACTACTAGTTGTAATAGCTTCTACCCACTTAGTAACGTAATCAACAGCAACTAAAATATGAGTGTATCCATTAGAAGCAGGAAAAGGTCCCATATAATCAAAGCCCCAAACATCAAATGGTTCAATAACAAGTGAATAATTCATAAACATTTCTTGATGTCTACTAATATTACCAATTCTTTGACATTCATCACAAGACAAAACAAACTTACGGGCATCCTTGAAGAGAGTAGGCCAATTAAAACCAGATTGCAATACCTTATGTGCAGTTCTATCTCCAGCGTGGTGTCCTCCATAAGCTTCGGAGTGACACTTGCGTAGGATTTGTTCCTGTTCATGCTCAGGTACACAACGTCTAATAACACCATCTACTCCTTCTTTATAAAGATGTGGATCATCCCAAAAGTAATGTCTCAAATCATAAAAGAACTTTTTCTTTTGTTGGTATGTGAAGCTAGGTGGTATAAATTTAGCAACAATATAATTAGCATAATCAGCATACCACGAAGTGCTACGAGAAGTACTTATGACATTTAATTGCTCATCAGGAAAGCTATCATCAATAGGTAGTGGGTCATCAAGAACATTCTCTAACCTAGATAAGTTGTCTGCAACTGGGTTCTCAGCTCCTTTTCTATCAACAATATGCAAATCAAATTCTTGCAGCAAGAGAACCCATCTAATAAGTCTAGGTTTAGCATCTTTCTTTTCCATAAGATATTTAATAGCAGCATGATCGGTGTGAATAGTTACTTTAG
The DNA here is from genome assembly GCF_002162155.2 of Triticum dicoccoides. Classification (NCBI taxonomy): domain Eukaryota; kingdom Viridiplantae; phylum Streptophyta; class Magnoliopsida; order Poales; family Poaceae; genus Triticum; species Triticum dicoccoides. The sequence continues at coordinate 54,300 of NW_021220634.1, forward strand.
AATCAACAATATAAGGTCTGAATTTATCACAAGCAAATACAACTGCTAAGAGTTCCTTTTCGGTAGTAGCATAATTTCTTTGAGCATTGTCTAGAGTCTTACTAGCATAATGGATAACATTTAATTTCTTATCAACTCTTTGCCCTAGTACAGCACCTACAGCATAATCACTAGCATCACACATAATTTCAAAGGGTAAGTTCCAATCAGGTGGCTGAACAATAGGTGCAGAGACTAATGCTTTCTTAAGTATTTCAAATGCTTCTACACAATCATCATCAAAGACAAATGGTACATCTTTTTGTAATAAATTAGTCAGAGGCCGAGAGATTTTTGAGAAGTCTTTAATGAACCTCCTATAAAATCCGGCGTGACCAAGGAAACTTCTTATACCTTTGATGTCCTTGGGACATGGCATCTTTTCAATAGCATCAACTTTGGCTTTATCAACTTCAATAGCTCTTTCAGAAACTTTGTGCCCCAAGACAATACCTTCATTAACCATTAAAGTGGCATTTTTCCCAATTCAAGACAAGATTATTTTCTTCACATCTCTGCAAAACTCGATCAAGATTGCTCAAGCAATCATCAAAAGAGGATCCATAGACGGAAAAGTCGTCCATGAAAACCTCACAATTTTTTTCACAAAAATCAGAGAATATAGCCATCATGCATCTTTGAAAGGTAGTAGGAGCATTACATAAACCAAAAGGCATACGTCTGTAAGCAAAAGTACCAAAAGGGCATGTAAAAGTAGTCTTTGATTGATCTTTAGCCGACACAGGTATTTGAGAGAAACCAGAATAACCATCTAGAAAGCAATAATGTGTATGTTTGCATAATCTTTCTAGCATTTGATCAATAAAAGGTAAGGGGTAATGATCTTTCTTAGTAGCTTTATTTAATTTGCCGAAATCAATTACCATCCTATAACATGTGATAATTCTTTGCGGGATCAATTCATCTTTATCATTAGGGACAACAGTAATACCTCCCTTCTTAGGGATACAATGGACAGGACTTACCCACTGACTATCAGCAATGGGATAAATTATACCTGCCTCCAGAAGCTTGAGTATTTCCTTCCTTACCACTTCTTTCATTTTAGGATTCAAACATCGTTGAGGATCACATACTGGTTTAGCATCCGCTTCCAAATTTATTTTATGTTGACATAGAGTGGGACTAATGCACTTAAGATCATCGAGAGTATATCCAATAGTTGCACGGTGCTTCTTCAGAGTTTTGAATAATCTTTCTTCTTCATGCTCTGAAAGGTTAGCACCAATAATAATAGGATATATTTTCTTTTCATCAAGATAAGCATATTTAAGATTATCAGGCAGCGGTTTAAGCTCAAACACGGGATCACCCTTGGGTGGAGGAGGATCCCCTAGGATTTCAACGGGCAAATTATGTTTCAGAATAGGTTCCTGTTTAAAGAATATTTCATCTATTTCCCTTCTTTCATTCATAAACATATCATTTTCATGGTCTAGCAAATAGTGTTCTAAAGGATCACTAGGAGGTACAGCAATAGAAGCAAGACCAATAATTTCATCCTTACTAGGCAATTCTTCCTCACGATGTTGTTTACTAAATTTAGAGAAATTAAACTCATGAACCATATCATCCAAGCCAATAGTAACAACACCCTTTTCGCGGTCTATCTTAGCATTTACAGTATTCAAGAAGGGTCTACCAAATATAATGGGGCAAAAGCTATCTTGTGGAGAAGAAAGAACAAGGAAATCAGCAGGATATTTAGTTTTCCCACACAAGACTTCAACATCTCTAACAATTCCCACTGGCGATATAGTATCTCTATTGGCAAGCTTAATTGTAACATCAATATCTTCTACCTCAGCGTGTGCAATTTCATTCTTAATTTCTTCATATAAAGTATGTGGTATAACACTAGCACTCGCACCCATATCACATAAGCCATGATAACAATGATCTCCTATTTTAACAGAAATAACAGGCATGCCTACCACAGGTCTATGTTTATCTCTATCACAGGGTTTAGCTATTCTAGCAGTTTCACCAGAGAATTCAATGACATGCCCATCAATATTATCAGATAAGAGATCTTTAACAATATCAATATTAGGTTCTACTTTAACTTGCTCAGGAGGTGTATAAGTTCTAGTATTGCTTTTACGAACAACAGTTGAAGCTTTAGCATGATCCTTTACTCTAGCAGGGAAAGGTGGTTTCTCAACATAAGAGGTAGGAACAATAGGATCATTATAAGTGATGGTCTTTTCTTCAACTTTAATAGGTGCAGCTACTTTTACTTCTATGGGAGGATGATATTTAAACCACTTCTCCTTGGGGAGATCAACATAAGTAGCAAAAGATTCACAGAAGGAAGCTACTATCTCAGAGTCAAGTCCATATTTAGTGCTAAATTTACGGAAAATATCGGTATCCATAAAAGATTTAACACAATCAAACTTAGGTGTCATACCTGACTCCTTACCTTTGTCGAGGTCCCAATCTTCAGAGTTGCGTTTAATTCTATCCAATAAATTCCATCTGAATTCAATAGTCTTCATCATAAAAGAGCCAGCACAAGAAGTATCGAGCATGGTGCAATTGTTATCAGAAAGCCGAGCATAAAAATTCTAAAGAATTGTTTCTCTTGAGAGCTCATGATTGGGGCATGAATATAACATTGATTAAGCCTCCCCCAAGCTTGAGCGATGCTTTCTCCTTCGCGAGGCCAAAAATTATATATGTAATTGCGATCACGATGAACAAGATGCATAGGGTAATACTTTTGATGAAATTCCAATTTCATTTTTTTATAGTTCCACGATCTCGTGTCATCACATAGCTTATACCATGTCGATGTGTCTCCCTCCAAAGATAAAGGGAAATCCTTCTTCTTAACAACATCATCGGGTATACCTGCAAGCTTAAATAATCCACAAATATCATCCAAATAGCGTAGATGCTCATCGGGATGCTTTGTCCCATCTCCTGTAAAAGTATTAGCCAGCAGTTTTTCCATAATACCTGAAGGAAATACAAAAGGAATTTCATTTTCAATAGGTTCAGTAGGTTGAGGAGCAACTCTTTTCTCTGCTAGACGGGGTGAAGATACCCCAAACAAGCCCCTCAAACAATTACTTTCCATAGTAACAAGTGACAGAAAATTTCAGCACACTATATAAATTTTTCCTTACCAAATTCCACTTACCAAAGGCACTACACTCCCCGGCAACGGCGCCAGAAAAGAGTCTTGATGACCCACAAGTATAGGGGATCTATTGTAGTCCTTTCGATAAGTAAGAGTGTCGAACCCAACGAGGAGCAGAAGGAAATGATAAGCGGTTTTCAGCAAGGTATTCTCCACAAGTACTGAAATAAGTGGTAACAGATAGTTTTGTGATAAGGTAAATTGTAACGAGCAACAAGTAACAAAAGTAAATAAGGTGCAGCAAGGTGGCCCAATCCTTTTTGTAGCAAAGGACAAGCCGGAACAAACTCTTATAATAGGAAAAGCACTCCCGAGGACACATGGAAATATCGTCAAGCTAGTTTTCATCACGCTCATATGATTCACGTTCGGTACTTTGATAATTTGATATGTGGGTGGACCGGTGCTTGGGTGTTGTTCTTACTTGAACAAGCATCACACTTATGATTAACCTCTATTGCAAGCATCCGCAACTACAACAAAAGTATTAAGGTAAACCTAACCATAGCATGAAACATATGGATCCAAATCAGCCCCTTACGAAGCAACGCATAAACTAGGGTTTAAACTTCTGTCACTCTAGCAACCCATTACTTCCCAATGCCTTCCTCTAGGCCCAAATAATGGTGAAGTGTTATGTAGTCGACGTTCACATAACACCACTAGAGGTTAGACAACATACATCTTATCAAAATATCGAACGAATACCAAATTCACATGACTACTAATAGCAAGACTTCTCCCTTGTCCTCAGGAACAAACGTAACTACTCACAAAGCATATTCATGTTCATAATCATAGGGGATATAATGTGCATAAAGGATCTGAACATATGATCTTCCACCAAATAAACCAACTAGCATCAACTACAAGGAGTAATCAACACTACTAGCAACCTACTAGCACCAATCCCGGACTTGGGGACAAGAATTGGATACAAGAGATGAACTAGGGTTTGGAGATGAGATGGTGCTGGTGAAGATGTTGATGGAGATTGACCTCTCCCGATGAGAGGAGCGTCGGTGATGACGATGGTGATGATTTCCCCCTCCCGGAGGGAAGTGTCCCCGGCAGAACAGCTCTGCCGGAGCCCTAGATTGGTTCCGCCAAGGTTCCGCCTCATGGCGGCGGAGTCTCGTCCCGAAAGGTTGCTTCCTATTTTTTTCTCATCGAAAGACTTCATATAGGAGAAGATGGGCGTCGGAGAGCCACCAGGGGGCCCACGAGGTAGGGGGCGCACCCAGGGGGAGGGGCACGCCCCCCTCCCTCGTGAGCAGGGTGTGGCCCCCTGGCCTTCATCTTTGGCGATGATTTTTCTTTATTTAATTTAAGATATTCCGTGGAGTTTCAGGACTTTTGGAGTTGCACAGGATAGGTCTCCAATATTCACTCCTTTTCCAGCTAGAATTCCAGCTGCCGGCATCCCCCCTCTTCATGTTAAACCTTGTAAAATAAGAGAGAATAGCCATAAGTATTGTGACATAACGTGAAATAACAGCCCATAATGCGATAAATATCGATATAAAAGCATGATGCAAAATGGACGTATCACCCCTCAATCTCGATTGTCGTCAGATATCTGTCCTTCCTGAATTTGATCTCCTCAGAGCCATCGTCTCTTCTCACCAGCAGGGCCCCGTTCAATGCCTCTGCATCCCGACATGCTACCTGCTGTCCATTGCTACGTCTTGAGCTTGCGTGGGTTTTCCTCGAAGAGGAGAGGGTGATGCAGCAAGTGTAGCATAAGTATTTCCCTCAGTTTTGGGAACCAAGGTATCAATCCAGTAGGAGGCTCCTCAAAAGTCCCACGCACCTAGACAAACAAACTGAGAACTCGCAACCAACGCAATAAAGGGGTTGTCAATCCCTTCACGGCCACTTGCGAAAGTGAGATCTAATAAAGATAGTATGATAAGATAAATATACTTTTGGTATTTTATAATATAGATGCAAAAAGTAAAGATGCAAATAAAAGTAGATTGAAAGCAAATATGATAAGAGATAGACCCGGGGGCCATAAGTTTCACTAGTGCTTCTCTCAAGATAGGATAAGTATTACAGTGGGTGAACAAATTACTGTCGAGCAATTGATAGAAAAGCGCATAGTTATGAGATTATCTAGGCATGATCATGTATATAGGCATCACGTCCATAGCAAGTAGACCGACTCCTGCCTGCATCTACTACTATTACTCCACACATCGACCGCTATCCAGCATGCATCTAGAGTATTGAGTTCATAAGAACAGAGTAACACATTAAGCAAGATGACATGATGTAGAGGAATAAACTCAAGCAATATGATATAAACCCCATCTTGTTATCCTCGATGGCAACAATACAATACGTGCCTTAAAACCCTTTCTGTCACTGGGTAAGGACACCGCAAGATTGAACCCAAAGCTAAACACTTCTCCCATGACAAGAAAGATCAATCTAGTAGGCCAAACCAAACTGATAATTCGAAGAGACTTGCAAAGATAACTCAATCATACATAAAAGAATTCAGAGAAGATTCAAATATTATTCATAGATAAACTTGATCATAAACCCACAATTCATCAGATCTCGACAAACACACCGCAAAAAGAGTTTACAACGAATAGATCTCCAAAAGAGAGGGGAGAACATTTTATTGAGATCCAAAAAGAGAGAAGAAGCCATCTAACTAATAACTATGGACCCGTAGGTCTGTGGTAAACTACTCACAACTCATCGAAGGGGCAAGGATGTTGATGTAGAAGCCCTCCGTGGTTGATTCCCCCTCCGGCAGAGTGTCGGCGAAGGCTCCAAGATGAGATCTCGCGGATACAGAAGGTTACGGCGGTGGAAATTGTGTTTCGTGGTGCCCCTGGATGTTTTCGGGGTACGTAGGTATATATAGGAGGAAGAAGTACGTCGGTGGCCGCCCGAGGGGCCCACAAGACAGGGGGCGTGCCCTACAGGAGGGGCGCGGCCTCCTATCTCGTGGAGCCCTCGGCTGCTTCTTGATTTGCACTCCAAGCTCTCCGGATCAAGTTCGTTCCAAAAATCACGCTCCTGAAGGTTTCATTCCATTTGGACTCCGTTTGATATTCCTTTTCTTCGAAATACTGAAATAGGCAAAAAAAACAGCAATATGGGCTGGGCCTCCGGTTAGTAGGTTAGTCTCAAAAATGATATAAATGTGTAAAATAAAGCCCATAAACATCCAAAAGGGGTAATATAATAGCATGGAACAATCAAAAATTATAGATATGTTGGAGACGTATCAAGCATCCCCAAGCTTAATCCCTGCTCGTCCTCGAGTAGGTAAATGATAAAAAGAGAAATTTTGATGTGGAATGCTACCTAGCATAATTCATAATGTAATTTTCTTTATTGTGGCATGAATGTTCAGATCCAAATGATTCAAAATAAAAGTTCATATTGATAAAAGAAATAGTAATACTTCAAGCATACTAATCAAAGTAATCATGTCTCCTCAAAATAACATGGCAAAAGAAAGTTCATCCCTACAAAATCATATAGTTAGGCTATGCTTCATTTTCGTCACACAAAGATGTTCCCAACTTCTATACCACCGATGACAAGCCAAGCAATTGTTTCATACTTAAATAATCTCAAAGTTTTTCAACCTTCACGCAATACATGAGCGTGATCCATGGATATAGCACTATTGGTGGAATAGAATATGATGATGGGGATTGTGTGGAGAAGACAAAAAAGGAGAAAGTCTCACATTGACGAGGATAATCAATGGGCTATGGAGATGCCCATCAATTGATGTCAACATGAGGAGTAGGGATTGCCATGCAACGGATACACTAGAGCAATTGATGTCAACAAAAGAAAACTAGTGGGTGTGCATCCAACTTGCTTGCTCACGAAGACCTAGGGCATTTGAGGAAGCCCATCGTAGGAATATACAAGCCAAGTTCTATAATGAAAAATTCCCACTAGTATGAAAAAGATAACTTATGAGACTCACTATATGAAAAACGTGCAGCTACTTTGAAGCACAATATATGAGACTCACTACATGAAGAACAAGGTCCTACTTTGAAGCACAAGTGTGGAAAAAGAGATAGTAACATTGCCCTTTTTTATTTTTTTTATTTTTTTTCTTTTTTTCTTTTTTTTGGGCCTTTCTTTTTTTGGCCTTTCTTCTTTTTTTTCTTTGGGCAATGTTCTAATAATGATGATCATCACACTTCTATTGATTACAACATAAGAATTACAACTCAAAACTAGAACAAGATATGACTCTATATGAATGCCTCCGGCGGTGTACCGGGATGGTGCAATGAATCAAGAGTGACATGTATGAAAAATAATGCATGGTGGCTTTGCCACAAATAAGATGTCAACTACATGATCATGCAATGGCAATATGACAAAAGTAAAGTATGTCATGATGATGATAAACGGAACGGTGGAAAGTTGCATGGCAATATATCTCGGAATGGCTATGGAAATGCCATAATAGGTAGGTATGGTGGCTGTTTTGAGGAAGATATAAGGAGGTTTATGTGTGATAGAGTGTATTGTATCACGGGGTTTGGATGCACCGGCGAAGTTTGCACCAACTCTCAAGGTGAGATAGGGCAATGCACGCTACCGAAGAGGCTAGCAAAGGTGGAAAGGTAAAAGTGCGTATAATCCATGGACTCAACATTAGTCAAAAGAACTCATATGATTATTGCAAAAATTTAGAAGTCATCAAAAACCAAGTACTACGCGCATGCTCCTAGGGGGATAGATTGGTAGGAAAAGACCATCGCTCGTCCCCGACCGCCACTCATAAGGATGCACAAGCCAAGTACACTTCATGTTTCAAATTTGTTACACAACTTTAACCATACGTGCATGCTACGGGACTTGCTAACCTCAACATAAGCATTCTTTAAATTCATAATCACCCAACTAGCATGACTTTAATATCACTACCTCCACATCTCAAAACAATTATCAAGTATCAAATTGATCATAGCATCCAATTCACTTCCTATGATAGTTTTTATTATACCCAACTTGGATGCTCATCATTCTAGGACCAACTTTATGACCATAGAAAATACCATGCTGTTCTAAAATACTCTCAAAATAATATAAGTGAAGCACGAGAGACTAGAAATTTCTTCAAAATTAAGACACCATCGTGCTCTAAAAGATATAAGTGAAGCACTAGAGCAAAAACTATCAAGCTCAAAAGATATAAATGAAGCACATAGAGTATTCTAGCAAATTCTAATCAAATAGGCTTATCCCAAAAGGTGTGTACAGCAAGGATGATTGTGGTAAACTAAAAAGCAAAGACTAATATAATACACGATGCTCCAAGCAAAACACATATCATGTGGCGAATAAAAATATAGCTCCAAGTAAAGTTACCAATGAATGAAGACGAAAGAGGGGATGCCTTCCCGGGGCATCCCCAAGCTTAGGCTTTTGGCTATTCTTGAATATCTTGGGGTGCCATGGGCATCCCCAAGCTTAGGCTCTTGCCACCCTTTATTCCATAGTCCATAAAAGCTTTACCCAAAACTTGAAAACTTCACAACACAAAACTCAATAGGAAATCTTATAAGCTCTGTTAGTGAAAGAAAACAAAACCACCACATAAGGTACTGCAATGAACTCATTCTTTATTTAATTTGGTGTTAAACCTACTGTATTCCAACTTCTTTATGGTTCATAAATAATTTACTAGCCATAGATGCATTGAAATAAGCAAACAACACACGAAAAATAGAATCTGTCAAAAACAGAACAGTCTGTAGCAATCTGTAACTAACGCAAACTTCTGGAACTCTAAAAATCCTACAAAAATAGGAAGTCCTGGAAATTTTATTTATTGAACAGCAGAAAAAAGAATCAACACAAAAGCACGTTCCTGTGATTTGACAAAATTATATTTGTGCATGCAAAGTTTCTGTTTTTCAGCAGAATCAAATCAACTATCATCATAGGTTATCGTATAGGTTCTACTTGGCACAAACACTAATTAAAAGATAAAAACACATCTAAACAGGTAGATGCAAGATTTATTACTAAACAGGAGTAATAACAAAAAACATAAAGAAAATTGGGTTGCCTCCCAACTAGCGCTATCGTTTAACGCCCCTAGCTAGGCATAAAAGCAAAGATAGATCTAAGGAGTGACATCTTTAATTTTCAGTTTTTTAGCGGAGTCATGCTCGAATCCGGGAGGTTCTTTCCGCTTCCCTTCATACTCGGAAATTTTTAGATCTAAAGAATCCAACCGCTTATTGCAAAGAGTAATCAACATATTCATGCGGTGAAGATTTCCGCTAACACTTTTAAGTGGCTCAAGAGACTTTTGTAAATTTTTTGTTACTTCGCAAATCTTTCCAAACACTTGGGTTTCTTCTTGGGTAGGATTTGATCCTCCCTTTTGAGGTAGTGTTCCCACTATAATTTCATGCGCAATACTGGATCAATCTCAATGAAATTTCCCTTGGCAATGCAATCCAAGAGTTGTCTATGCGTCATATTTAACCCAACATAAAAATTACGAAGAAGAATTCTAAAGTTCACCTCTAGGGTGCACTTGCGATAAAATTCCATCATCCTATACCAAGCATCTTTTAAGTTTTCTCCTTGCCTTTGCTTGAAGTGAAGAACTTCAAACTAGGGAGACATAGGAGCGGATAAGGAACTAGACATAATGACAAGGCAAACGAGCTCACACACGACAAACGAAAAAAGCAAGCGAAAGAGAGAGGAGGAGATTGGGAGAGAGAGGGCGAATAAAACGGCAAGGGTGAAGTGGAGGAGAGGAAAACGAGAGGCAAATGGCAAATAATGTAAATGCGAGGGAGATGGGTTTGTGATGGGTACTTGGTATGTCTTGACTTGAGCGAAGACCTCCCTGACAACGGCGCCAGAAATCCTTCTTGCTACGTCTTGAGCTTGCGTTGGTTTTCCTTAAAGAGGAGAGGGTGATGCAGCAAGTGTAGCATAAGTATTTCCCTCAGTTTTGACAACCAAGGTATCAATCCAGTAGGAGGCTCCTCAAAAGTCCCATGCACCTACACAAACAAACTGAGAACTCGCAACCAACGCAATAAAGGGGTTGTCAATCCCTTCACGGCCACTTGCGAAAGTGAGATCTAATAAAGATAGTATGATAAGATAAATATAATTTTGGTATTTTATAATATAGATGCAAAAAGTAAAGATGCAAATAAAAGTAGATTGAAAGCAAATATGATAAGAGATAGACCCGGGGGACATAGGTTTCACTAGTGGCTTCTCTCAAGATAGCATAAGTATTACGGTGGGTGAACAAATTACTGTCGAGCGATTGATAGAAAAGCGCATAGTTATGAGATTATCTAGGCATGATCATGTATATAGGCATCACGTCCATGACAAGTATACCGACTCCTGCCTGCATCTACTACTATTACTCCACACATCGACCGCTATCCAGCATGCATCTAGAGTATTAAGTTTATAAGAACAGAGTAACGCATTAAGCAAGATGACATGATGTAGAGGGATAAACTCAAGCAATGTGATATAAACCCCATTTGTTATCCTCGATGGCAACAATACAATACGTGCCTTGCAACCCTTTCTGTCACTGGGTAAGGACATCGCAAGATTGAACCCAAAGCTAAACACTTCTCCCATGGCAAGAAAGATCAATCTAGTAGGCCAAAACAAACTGATAATTCAAAGAGACTTGCAAAGATAACTCAATCATACATAAAAGAATTCAGAGAAGATTCAAATATTATTCATAGATAAACTTGATCATAAACCCACAATTCATCGGATCTCGACAAACACACCGCAAAAAGAGTTTACATCGAATAGATCTCCACAAGAGAGGGGAGAACATTGTATTGAGATCCAAAAAGAGAGAAGAAGCCATCTAGCTAATAACTATGGACCCGTAGGTCTGTGGTAAACTACTCACAACTCATCGGAGGGGCAAGGATGTTGATGTAGAAGCCCTCCGTGGTTGATTCCCCCTCCGGCAAAGTGTCGGCGAAGGCTCCAATATGAGATCTCGCGGATACAGAAGGTTACGATGGTGGAAATTGTGTTTCGTGGTGCCCCTGGATGTTTTCGGGGTATGTAGGTATATATAGGAGGAAGAAGTACATCGGTGGCCGCCTGAGGGGCCCACGAGACAGGGGGCGCCCTACAGGGGGGGCACGGCCTCCTATCTCGTGGAGCCCTTGGCTGCTTCTTGACTTGCACTCCAAGCTCTCCGGATCACGTTCGTTCCAAAAATCACGCTCCCGAAGGTTTCATTCCGTTTGGACTCCGTTTGATATTCCTTTTCTTCAAAATACTGAAATGGGCAAAAAAAACAGCAATATGGGTTGGGCCTCTGGTTAGTAGGTTAGTCCCAAAAATGATATAAATGTGTAAAATAAAGCCCATAAACATCCAAAAGGAGTAATATAATAGCATGGAACAATCAAAAATTATAGATACGTTGGAGACGTATCATCCATACCCGGCAAGGTGGACGCTTAGCTGACATCCCCTGAATTCGGAAAACTCCAGCAGTTTGAGTTGTACCATTACCACAAAAGTTTCATACCACGAACGCACCAAGAATCCGTGCCCACACCATCATTGTCCATCTCACGGTTTTCCTCCTCTCTCCACACCACCACCTTCGCCCGGTGCCATCTACTAGACGATCTGGTACAAATGCTTCGACTCCCACTGCTAAAAAAAACTTTCGCTTGTGGTGGTTTATCTGTCGGAGGCCTCACTGCACATCATCATCCACTCTAGTTGCCCTGCCCTGGAGCCTTGCTGATTGTTTTAGGAATAGAAATCCGTATCAGTTGTCTCCAAATAAAGTTGCCTCACCTTAAAAGCATTGGAATTTGTTTTGAAGGACAGCAGCTCATCATCGAAGATGCCCCTTCACTTGAAAGGTTGCTCCTTGATAATTGTTATACACCTTCACAAATAACTATCATCTCTGCGCCCAAACTGGAGACCTTGGGTGTAATTCGTGACCCGTTTAATAATCACAAGGAGTTGGTGTTTGGCTCCTCACTTTTTAAGGTATTGTATATTATCATCTACACATTTGTAATCAAATGCTGCATTTTTCATTTGTGCGCATAAGTTTTATATCATCTTACACTTTGGGTACCAATGTTATGTTATATGCTCAATGAAGAGTTCGTCCATTGGTAGCGTATCAATGCTGCTGGATTCTGTCAAGATCATATATATCAGAATGTATAGTTTTGATCTGGACATAATTATTGGCTTGTTGTGATGCTTTCGATCTCTGGAGAATTTATACATAGAGGTGATGATTTCATGCACATTGAAAGCCTGTATATATTGTACTAGAATTAACAGTTCAGCTGTCGTTCTTTCGACATACTCTTTTTTCAGACCTTAACTATTTTCAATCTTCATGTCTACTTAGGCAGAACCACATGGAGAAAAACATATAACCAATCGGTGGCGTAATAAGCACAAGGATTTTCTCAGTTCTCATGACATTCGTTTGAGGGCAATAACGATGGAACAATATGCATCCAACCAGGCAAACAGAAGCTTTGTCACATTCTTCCTGTTGAATGCGAGGTTACTATTGTCCATGAGGCTCGATCGATCGGGGTCCTGTTCATCCAGAGGCAACGCCACGGGGTCCTGTTCATCCACCCCCACTGCTCACTGTTCATCCAAACCCCCCGCAACACTCACCGTTCATCCAAACCCCCCTACAACGCTCGTTGTTCATCCAGAGGCAGCATCGATCGGCTTCAGTTAGCAGCAGTAGCAAAGGAATCGCTTGATCGCTCGGGTTCAGTAACACGTAGCCTGCAGTGCAATCGCTCGGGTTCAGTTAGGCGACGCCTCGCTCGGGTTCAGTTAGAGCCCAACGCCTCGCACACACACGTGTATGTGTATGAGAGAAATACGCATCGCTCGGCCCCCGACCACCCACCGTAACCGGGAACTCTCCGAAATTTTCCTCGCCCTTGCTTCTACCACGGTTTTTTCTATCATGGACGGCCTAAAGAATGTCATGCAGCTGCATCTCCAGCCCGCCCAGGACGAAAAGCCCATTTTCTGTCATGATTTTTTGTCATAGAAGTAGGAGCCCACCACATCTATGATGATACCGGGTTTTGTCACAATTATCGTCATAGAAGTGTCATAAGTATGACAGGAAAAAAATTCGTTCGGCCCAAAATGTCACGACTGTGTCTTTTTTTTGTAGTGCTACCTGGCGCGCCACACATGTCGGTGGAAATGACACCTATGGGATCATGGGAATCCCTACTACGGTTGCGAGGCGCAGGGTCGTGAGAAGAGCAGGATCAGTAGTCAGTACAAGCACACGGGTCGTTTACCCAGGTTTGGGCCGCGAGGATGCGTCATACCATAGTCCTGCTTTGGTGTGTATATCGGTGTTCTTGGAGTTCTTGAGCTAGCTACGATGAGTGTAACTTGTCCAAGGGTCTGAATCCTTCTCCTGGATGCATCGAGCCTCCTTTTATAGTCAAGGGGATCGCCACAGTGGCACACAGGAGGTGGCATCGGTGTACAGTGGCTAAGCTTATCGCTTAGCCATTATGGGACAAGACACATTTAATGCGCCCCTTAGGTGTCACCCTCACTTTATCGCCACCTCGCCTTGCTTCGACACGTGCCCGGGCCAGCGAGGCGGTCAGCGCCATGTAGGCTGGCTGGCTGCTGAGGTGGCGCGGTGGTAGGGCCTTCACGAAGATTTGCATGCCACCACGTAGCGCTCGCTGAGTTGGCTTGGAAGCCTCACATCGACACATCGACGCCTGCCTAGCTGGTGGGCTGGCAGCTGCATGGGAGTGGCGATGGAAACTTGGCGGGCGTGGGCCTGGCTGTGGCCCCGCGGATGTCCTCGGCAAGGGCCTTGCCGGGGTCCCGACAAGGGTCTTGTCGTGGCGTTGTGGTCGTCTCCGGCAAGGATCTTGCTGGAGGTCTTGTGGCTTTCTTCAGCAAGGATCTCGCTAAGTTTTATCGTCCTCTAATCCTCATCTGACTTGGAGTGTTCCTTGTCTTCACAAAGATCTGCATGCCATCATGGAGGTGCCTCCCGAGCCTTGGTTCAAATGTGGTTGTCGGAAACCTTGGGCTCGAGGGTGGCGCGCTCTGTTGGGGTTGGGCAAGCTGTCCCGTCAAGGCCCTTGCCGGGGCCGTGGAGGCCGCCCCGGCAAGGGTCTTGCCAGGGGAACCCACCTTGCCCTCTTGCTCTTCGTGTCTCTGTCTTGGCATTGCTTTGACCACCTTGTGGTTTAGATTCCCTGCCCCTTCCTCGCTTAAGTGCGGCCGCAGGCGTGGCTCTGACTGCCCGTGCACACGTAAAGGGGTACAAAGTAGTGCCCTTATTTCTGTACACCGACAAGACGGTTAGGCAACAAGTCCTGAGTACACCAAGAGTCATTGTGGTGTGTCATGAACTAGTCTGTGAAGGTTTCAGAAGTCTACCTTAAAGACTTACCACGAGTGATTGGGCGAGGTCTGCGGGCCTTAGCTCAACAGGAATACGGTGAGGACTGTGTGTCCCCTGAGTTGTGACTCAGCCGCCTCAACCAGATGTACAGTTGATGCAGCAACTAGAACTAGTCTACCAAATTCCATTGTCTTCATCGAGCCAACCTGGTTTCAAATTCTTGACCCTCTCTTACATTATTCCGCTGCTGAAGAATTTGTGATCTATCCTCTGATGAATTTGAACTGAAGAATTTCATCACGCTATCTTTCATTTCCCCAGTTCATATTCTTCTTGCTTGTATGATTGTATGATTGCATGTTCTTCACTCTTACGCATCCTGATTGCATGTACTCTGATTCTATGATGACTTAGTTTCCCCTATGTTTCTATTTCTTTACTCTGATCCTCATCAAATTCTTCAGAGTTTGACAAATTTCTAAAAATCTCCTATTCACCCCCTCTGGGAGATAACCCGCGCTTTCAATACCATTCATGACAATGCTTTACATATCGCTAGTGATGCATTACACAATTTGAGTCTCCATTATGCTATACGTAACAATAAACCATTCATGATGGA
This sequence comes from Triticum dicoccoides, assembly GCF_002162155.2. NCBI lineage: Eukaryota > Viridiplantae > Streptophyta > Magnoliopsida > Poales > Poaceae > Triticum > Triticum dicoccoides. The sequence continues at coordinate 69,564 of NW_021220634.1, forward strand.
TGACAATTTTCTATATCATGCATCTCATTTATTTGAGCATTGGATATTTTGTGCTAACCAACACATGCTTGTGCGCATCATAATGGATGATGTGTACATATACCACACACACACAAATTTTCCTTTGCCTTTGTTTTGTGTAGGTAATTATGAACACTCATCAACCTCACAATCCCATGAGTTGATGTAACGAGCTCTTGAGAGCAACAAAGCTTTGGGATCACATGGATTGTCCTTACCACCGTTCCCTTCGCGCAAGGACTACGTGCATCTCTTCTACTTGGCTCTCACACGGCTATGGGCTATATATCACTTGTCACCTTATGCCCATTTTACCATGTTCACTTTGCATGTTATGCTTGCTTTGATGCCTTTGCCATGCAATTGTGACCCTTGCTTGCATTTACCCATGATTCACCAGTATACTACTACTATGTGTATTTGCATGCTCGATGGAGATACTAGTTGCTATTGCCATGTTTACCTCGTACCTCATGCTATTGTTGCTTCTTGTGTTCGGAGAGTCATATTGTTCAATTGCTATTTGCATAGGAATTCTTGCCAATACAACGATCCTTCTTTGCTCATATCTTGTTTTCATGCTTTTGATATGTCGTGTGCATTATATATCCCCACTATTTTCTCACATGACATGATTGCCATGATTTCCTCTAGCATGTTGCATCTTTGCACTACTAGCTTGCTTGACTTGATCACCATGATCACTTGCTTTGCTGCATCACCCATGATTCATACTTGCTCATTTCATTGTGTTTATGACATATATGTTCATGCCTCTCACGTGATTTATCTTGATATTGTCTCTTGTCTCCAATAGTTGCATCTCTCATATTCACTTGTAGTGAGTGAAATAATACTATGCTTATTGATCATGGAGACTTGGATACCTTATTTGTGATGCACGCTTGTTTGATTGAGCTTAATGTCTTTCTAGCATCATATGCTTACATACAATGTGACATCCCCTTGTCCTTTATTATGATAAGAATGATGAAAACACTTGTTGGGTATCTCACCACCCGAATGATCGGTTTTGCATTTTCGCTAACCTCATTTGTTTTCCGAGTGTTTGTCATGTTCTTTCATTTTGGAGGATTCCCAAGGCGGTACCATCACGAGACAACTTGGTCATGTGAAGGTGTATATGATGTGCGACGCCAACATTTTCGAGACCTTTCTAAAGGTGAAATGCTTCCTTTTGAGCCATCTTCGGATAGGCATATTGGATGGGCCATACTTTCATTGTTGTCTCCTTCTTCTTGTCTACATGATACATCTATTTGATGGAAGACCAACATTGGAGATGGACCCTATGGACCTCCAAGTTAAGGAGTGCTCGAACTTAGTGGATGCGCCTACTCGCAGCACCATCGGACAACCACGTATGCCACGACATCGAGCCATGGTACAATAATACCCATAAAAATTTGCACCTTATACATGGATTGACTTACGTTATGATTTCCTTGTTGTATCTTATATTCCCATGTCATCCATGATATATGAGCTTGTGCACTTTATTAGCAAACTTGTTGTGATCTTCCTTGATGGCATATTCATACATTGCCTGCCATCAACTGCATGATAACATAATCACATTGAGCACCACTTGCCATGTTCATGTCTTTGATCAACTGTGCCATTATGACATCATTTTGCACAATGGTCGCATTACTCATATTCACAACACCTCTGTGCATACAACAAGTGAATTTGACAACATGAATGCATTCCATATCATTCTACATCATTTGGCTAAGCATCATGTGCCTTGTCGTGAACAATTACATCGGACGAACTCATGCTTACTTGATGGACACCTTATATACGCTAACCATTGTATTTTTGAGAGTCATTTGTGTTTGCTCTTTTCACATGTATACCACTCTGGAGACACCTTGGACTACTTGGATAGCGCCATGTCTTCCACTCCGTCCAACTACAAGTTCATCAACGACTACCGTTTCCATGGTGATGAGGTTTATGACCTGAGGTCGGATCTTTCCCAGGGGGGAGGAAGATGATGCGGAGCATCCTTACGATCATTCCCATGTACACTATGACTACTCCCCAAGCCCCAAGTGGACATACGACGAGACCTCAAGCATACGCCATTGGACACAAGGTGAACCCGCTCCTTAATGCTTCCCCTTTCCATTCATGCGAGGCATGGTTGCTACCTCATGCAAAGACACTACATGTGCTTAGGTACCAAGAAGACCCTCTCGGAGATGCTTAGAATGATGGACAAGTCCCCAGGTACATGGCTGGAGGAGCTCGACGAGAGGAACCACTGAACGTCTACAGCGGCCGGACATCCGGCCCATGGCCCGGACATCCTGTGCCTGAAGATAGCCCAACAGCAGCAGTCCAGTCGGCCAGAAGATACAAGGCCCGGACATCCAGCCCCGGCCTCGACATCTGGCCTGACGCAAGCTTCCGGACATCCGGCCCCCTCACCCAGAAATCTGACCTGAGACTTACGGAACATGGACCCAGGCCATCCCAGACATCCGGTCGTGAACCCGGACATCTGCCTCATCCCGAAGCCTCGGACATCTGGCCCCAGCCCGGACGTCCAGCACCTGCGCGTGCCTATCTAGGCCAAAGGCCCATGTAACCTCTTCCTTTCTTACCCCTTCATCCCTAGACTATATATAAACCCCCTCCTCCTCCTAGCTAGGGTTAGCAAAGGATTAACTCATTTTGGAGATAGAGATTTGCTCATCCACTCGTACCCCTACTCCATTTGAGACCAAGGTGACGGTGTCCTGGACTAGGGGGTACTCACCACGTTGTCGCCCGACCAGGTGGATCGGGCCAAATACCCCCATGGCAGTTCACTACTAGGCCACTTTGGGCAGCCGATGACATACACGAGGAAGATTCCAAAGACTTGGTGATCAAGACAAGGACTCCTCTCCACCGACGTATTCGACTAGGACTCTTGTTCTCCTAGGCCTCTGGTACATCATATAAGCCGAGGCTAGGCTAGTCGATAGATGATTATGACATTCATTGTCACACCATTAGGGTTTAGACAACAACATATGATCTCGAGGTAGATCAACTCTGTACTTGATACTTCATCAATATAAAAAAAAGAGCAGGACGTAGGGTTTTACCTCCATCAAGAGGGCCCGAACCTGGGTAAAACATTATCTCCTTTGTTCCTGTTACCATTGATCCGATAGTCCACAGCTCGGGACCCCCTACCCCGAGGTCTGCCGGTTTTGATACCAACACAAGGCCTCCTAGGAGAAGATCCTCCAAGTGGATTCAAGACCCCGTCTAGGAAAGATCCCCTCGTGGATTCAAGACCCCATCTCCTCATGGATTGGGATGAAGTAGCTACCGTGTATCCTCCTTTGTTATTTGGACCGTGTATCTCTCCGTATGTGTGTGGATCTAGCACATGTGTTACCGTTTGTCGTTGATTTTTGAGTGTTTCCTCTCGTTTCCTTCCCCCATCGACAAAACCGACACCAACCTATAAAAAAGTCTTCCTTTCTCCTTTGGGAGCTGAGATGAAAAACTAGAGAAGTACTACAAATATGGGGAGAACTTGGGATTTATTTATGCAGATGTGGGGTTCATCATGTTCTTTGGGAATCCCTCTCCAAATCGTGAAAGATCGCCCCCTAGGGTTCCACCCTACATCATCGTGCGTCCCCTTTGCATTCGTTGAGAGCCCAGTGTGCCCTTCGTAGTCCCGAGGTAAACGTCGTGATGTAGGTTGCCAAGCAAAGCCCTTTGGGGGGTTTGAACCCTAGTTCTTGGAGAAGTTTCTCGGACGCAGATCCTAGACTCTGACACTCACCCTCTAGGATCTTATCAACTTTGCCGATAAGATTTTACAAGAATTCTGACCGGTTAGCCCCAACTTATTTCTTAATGATTGATTTGGTCAGAATATTTAACTCATAATAAACCTCTTCTCGAGCTTGTGTGGAAGTGCAAGTACTGAAAACTATAGTGGATTTAACCTCACTGGCTAGTTGTCCAGATACCGAACAATGCGAGTCCAACACATTCTTGATCATTCTCGTATTTTTTTGTAATTTTTGGTGGGGAGCCTTGGAGGGGAAACGAAAAAACTCATTGGGTGGCTTGGCCAAAAATTCAGAAACACAAGTTGTGTGGTGGATTAGGCTTCTGCAACTTCATGGTGTTTAATCAAGCACTACTAGTGAGACATGCATGGACTTCCAATATAAACCTTATAGTCCTTGTTTGGAGGTACTGAAAGCTCAATATTATCTAGAGGGGAGGCTTGAGGATACGATCTTCTCAGGAAATGCATCTGTAACTTAGCAATCCATTCAGTAAGGCTTGGAGCTCTCAAAAAAAGGCCTCATCTGCTAATGGGAAGCGAGATACAAATTTGCATTTGGCGGGACTCGTGGCAGCCGCCGGAGCCATCAGGCACACTATGCTCACCGCAAGGCACTTGTAGACTTGACGGGTCACCGACCTCTGCAATGCCAACAGAGCCTGTCAATTGGATCTCCTCCGACAATGCTTCTTGCCAATCGACATTGATGCGATCGTTCGCATCAAAACGTCACCACGTGTACCCGACCACGTGCTCGCATGGGCACCTGAGAAGTCTGGCATCTTCTCTATATGGTCTGCATACCGGTTTGCCATGGACGGGCACGAGCGTCCTATGGCAAGCGCTTCGAGCAGGGCACTAGATGGTCACCGCACCATCTAGAAGACCATATGGGGGTGCCCTGCTCCCCCAAAGGTATGAGATTTTGCATGGAGACTAGTGACCAATTCGCTTGCAACTTGGGCAAATAAGTTTTCACGCAATTTAGAAACTAATGATATTTGCCTGCTCTGTAGTATGGAACACGAGGACGGTTTCCACCCGATGTGCAGATGTACTCGCATGAAGGAATTACGGAGGGCCAGGGCACAGGAATGGCCAATCCCAGATGTGGATGAGGTGCGGGACACAGGGTCGGGATGGCACTTGGGGTAGCTGAATCAACTACCGAAGATTAGCCGCATGGTTGTGCACATGATCCCATGCATGGCGCACATAGCATATGACAGAAATGAGATTACACATGATAAATCACCACCGCCTATAGAAGCCTCTCATCGCTTTCTATGGAGTTACATCAATTTCTTATTGTAACTCCAACAACATCCACTTGATGACCAAGCTAAAAGATGGTGCTACACCCAAGCATGACACGTCCAACTCCTAAACCTCATCAGCGGCCGCCCGAAGATGCATGCGATGTGGTCTTGTGGTGCAAGCCGGATGTGGGCTGGACCAAGCTCAATACAGATGATAGTTATTTGGCGAGCGACAGTACAACTGACCATGTATGGTGCTCTGAGATACACAAGGAGATATCATGTTCACGGTTTGTAGGCAGCTACTTGCATGCGATGACGCCCTTCAAGCCGAGCTAGAGGCGTGCAAGGAGGGCCTGGTAATAGCCTTACACCGGACCAGTTGCCCCATCAGTGTGGAATTGGATAACACTGAGAGCTGTGAAGATGTTAGTAGCTACATTACCTCATCGTTCGAGATATATGGTGAGAGAGATCTAGGAAATGATGAAGGATGAGAGAGAGAGAGAAAAAGATCTTAGTTACTAAGATTAGTCGTATTGATGCCCTTGCTGCATATGGGTGGTGCACTCCACGCACTGCGGTGTGGTTTGGAGGAGGCACTGTTATTCTTTGTAAGAATGATGACCCCCCCCCCTCTCAAAAAAGCGAGTCATCTACAATTCTACCCTGTTCTTCCGCATTTTCCAGAATCCCATATTCCTTTTAGAACCTCCCCTATACTTCCATTTTTTTGAGCGGGTTCCCCTGTACTTCCATGAGGCAATAGAATATTATTACTTTCATGAGGCAATAGAATATTATCCATAATTATAGGTCAAGCCCAACACAGGCCAAATTCACTGTTTTGACCCTTTTGCCCTCTTTTAGCCGCATCTGACCCCTCTACGGGAAAAAAATTTGGATCTGACCCTTTTCCTACCGCCACCCGAGCTGGCGGTAGGCTAAAACGTCCTACCGCCATAGGCGCTGGCGGTAGCGACTGGGTCAACATCGATGGCGCTGTCTGCCGCGCTGACGTGGATAAGTGGCTATCGCCACGGTTGGTGGCGGTAGGGTTAGTTACCCAAACGCCTGAGATAGTGGCGGTAGGGTGCTGAATGCACAAAACCAATGGCTGGGGGGTTTGGTGGGCCCCACAAGCCACCATTCGCCCCCAAATCCTTTCTTCCCCGAGCTCAGCCCCTCTCCCCCCTCTCTCCCCCATCCTAGGGCTCCATCAAATTCATCTCCATTGCTTGAATTTTCTCCGGTGGATTGAGGCCATTTTGATCACTCAAGGTACCTCACCCACTCTCTTCATTTTCGTTGGTTGGAATGAACTTATTTGATGGCATTGCTTCCTTTTATGAAAACCCTAGTTGTGCTCCTTTTTGTGTGAAATCAATGGATTTGATGGACGGTAGATCTAGATATAGGGTTGTATATGTGTGATTGACCATGTGTATTGTGCTAACTTTGTTCTTTGTAGCTAGATCTATGGTTATTGTTTTGGTTATTTCTAGGGTTAGGATTAGTGTTAAGCAAAGTCATTATTTAGTTGTTAGGGTTAAGCCATGATATTTTGTTCTTTAGTTGTTATTTGTTTTGTTGCTTAAATGTATTGCATAGAACTTTTATCAATCCATGGGATGCACAATGGATATTGACCTATATTATGTTGCCGACTATCGTTGACATTTTCTAAAATTTATTTAGATGGGTAGTCTCATGAATCTTCATTATTTGGATAAGGAGACATTTATGAATGGCAATGGCGATGAAGGGGAAGAACACATGGTATTTGAGTATAGCCCAACATATGAGGATGTAGTTGTGAAAGTTAGAAGTGTGTTACATTGGATGGACCCAAATGATGAGGTTAAACTTATTGGAAGGTATGATGTTGGAGTGGGGGTGAAGTCTCGGTTGAAGAGTATGCCTATCACCTCGGAATTGCATTGGAAGGTGTACAAGGGTAAAGTACAGCAATCTACAAGACAACTCACTTGAATATTTGCCACCAAGGTTGATGCTCCTCTGCTACAAATTGACTTGAACTGACATGCCTCCTCCCCAATACATGATGCTAGGGTTGAGGTGTATGTCCCTTATTCTTATAACCAACCACCAAGTAGTTAACCAAATGAAGCGGAGATGAATGATAGAGCCATATTAATTCAAGCCCCAAAGATTCATGCTATGGCTCATGTTGATGATGATGGTATTGGTCATGATTGAAGGAAATATGCTCAAGAGGCAATATAAAGTTGTTAGCTAATATTTCCTTATTTCATAATAAATATCTATTATTCATGCTAGAATTGTATTAACTGGAAACTTTATACATGTGTGGATACATAGACAAAAAACATTGTGTCCCTAGTAAGCCTCTACTAGACTAGCTCGTTAATCAAAGATGGTTAAGTTTCCTAACCATAGACATGTGTTGTCATTTGATGAACGGGATCACATCATTAGGAGCATGATGTGATGGACAAGACCCATTTGTTAGCATACCATATTGATCGTTCAGTTTTATTGCTATTGCTTTCTTCATGTCAAATACATATTCCTCCGACTATGAGATTATGCAACTCCCGGATACCGGAGGAATGCCTTGGGTGCTATCAAACGTCACAACGTAACTGGGTGATTATAAAGATGCTCTACAGGTATCTCCGAAGTGATGGGGAATGTAGTAATTTCAAAAAAAATCCTACGCACACGCAAGATCATGGTGATGCATAGCAACGAGAGGGGAGAGTGTTGTCCATGTACCCTCGTAGACCATAAGCGGAAGCGTTATGACAACGCGGTTGATGTAGTCGTACGTCTTCACAGTCGACCAATCCTAGTATCGAACGTATGACACCTCCGTGATCTGCACACGTTCAGCTCGGTGACATCCCACGAACTCACGATCCAGTAGAGCTTCGAGGGAGAGTTCCGTCAGCACGACAGCGTGATGACGGTGTTGATGAAGCTACCGACGCATGGCTTCGCCTAAGCACCGCTACGATATGACCGAGGTGGATTATGGTGGAGGGGGGCATCACACACGGCTAAAGATCAATGATCAACTTGTGTGTCCATGGGGTGCCCCCTTCCCCTGTATATAAAGGAGTGGAGGAGGGGAGGGGCCGACCTTCTCTATGGCGCTCCCTAGGGGAGTCCTACTCCCACCGGGAGTAGGATTCCCCCTTTTCCCTAGTAGGAGTAGGAGAGGAAGGGAAGGAGGATTAGGAGACAAGGAAAGCCTCCCCCCCAAACCCTTTCCAATTCGGCCTCCTGCCCAAGTGGGGGCGCACTAGCCCCTTGTGGGCTGGTGTGCTTCCTTCTTATGGCCCATAAGGCCCATAACTTCTCCCGGGGGGTTCCGGTAACCTCCCGGTACTCTGAAAAAATGTCCGAACCACTCGGAACCCTTCCGATGTCCAAACATAGTCATCCAATATATCAATTTTTATGTCTCGACCATTTTGAGACTCCTTTTCATGTCCGTGATCATATCCGGGACTCCGAACTACCTCCGGTACATCAAAACACATAAACTCACATTACCGATCGTCACCGAACGTTAAGCGTGTGGACCCTGCGGGTTCGAGAACTATGTAGACATGACCGAGACTCATCTCCGGTCAATAACCAATAGCAGAACCAGGATGCTCATATTGGTTCCTACATATTCTATGAAGATCTTTATCGGTCAAACTGCATAACAACATACGTTGTTCTCTTTGTCATCGGTATGTTACTTGCCCGAGATTCGATCGTTGATATCTCAATACCTAGTTCAATCTCGTTACCTGCAAGTCTCTTTACTCGTTCCGTAATGCATCATCCCGCAACTAACTCATTAGTCACATTGCTTGCAAGGCTTATAGTGGTGTGCATTACCGAGAGGGCCCAGAGATACCTCTCCGACATTCGGAGTGACAAATCCTAATCTCGATATATGCCAACTCAACAAACACCGTCTGAGACACCTGTAGAGCACCTTTATAATCACCCAGTTACGTTGTGATGTTTGGTAGCACACAAAGTGTTCCTCCGGTATTCGGGATTTGCATAATCTCATAGTCATAGGAACATGTATAAGTCATGAGAAAGCAATAGCAATATACTAAACGATCAAGTGCTAAGCTAACGGAATGGGTCAAGTCAATCACATCATTCTCCAATGATGTGACCCCGTTAATCAAATGACAACTCATATCTACGGCTAGGAAACATAACCATCTTTGATTCAACGAGCTAGTCAAGTAGAGGCATACTAGTGACACTCTGTTTGTCTATGTATTCACACATGTACTAAGTTTCCGGTTAATACAATTCTAGCATGAATAATAAACATTTATCATGAAATAAGGAAATAAATAATAACTTTATTATTGCCTCTAGGGCATATTTCCTTCAGTCTCCCACTTGCACTAGAGTCAATAATCTAGTTCACATCACCATGTGATTTAACACCAATATTCACATATGCATTTGATTAACACTCATAGTTCACATCGTCATGTGACCAACACCCAAAGGGTTTACTAGAGTCAATAATGTAGTTCACATCGCTATGTGATTTAACACCCAAAGAGTACTAAGGTGTGATCATGTTTTGCTCATGAGAGAAGTTTAGTCAACGGGTCTGTCACATTCAGAGCCGTATGTATTTTGCAAATATTCTATGTCTACAATGCTCTGCATGGAGCTACTCTAGCTAATTGCTTCCACTTTCAATATGTATCCAGATTGAGAGTTAGAGTCATCTGGATCAGTGTAAATGCTTGCATCGATGTAACTCTTTATGACGAGCTCTTTTATCACCTCCATAATCGAGAAACATTTCCTTAGTATTCACTAAGGATAATTTTGACCGCTGTCCAATGATCTACTCTTAGATCACTATTGTACCCCCTTGCCAAACTCATGGCAAGGAACACAATTGGTCTGGTACACAGCACAACATACTTTATAGAACCTATGACTGAGGCATAGGGAATGATTTTTCATTCTCTTTCTATTTTCTGCCATGGTTGGGTTTTGAGTCTTACTCAACTCACACCTAGCAACACAGGCAAGAACTCCTTCTTTGATTGTTCCATTTTGAACTACTTCAAAAACTTGTCAAGGTATGTACTCATTGAAAAAACTTATCAAGTGTCTTGATGTATCTCTATAGATCTTGATGCTCAATATGTAAGCAGCTTCACCGAGGTCTTTCTTTGAAAAACTCCTTTCAAACACTCCTTTATGCTTTCCAGAAAATTCTACATTATTTCTAATCAACAATATGTCATTCACATATACTTATCAGAAAGGTTGTAGTGCTCCCACTCACTTTCCTGTAAATACAGGCTTCACCGCAAGTCTATATAAAACTATATGCTTTGATCAACTCATCAAAGCGTATATTCCAACTCCGAGATGCTTGCAACAGTCCATAGATGGATCACTGGAGCTTGCACACTTTGTTAGCACCTTTAGGATTGACAAAACCATCTGGTTGCATCATATACAACTCTTCTTTAATAAATCCATTAAGGAATGCAGTTTTGACATCCATTTGCCAGATTTCATAAAATGTGGCAATTGCTAACATGATTTGGATAGACTTAAGCATCAATACGAGTGAGAAAATCTCATCGTATTCAACACCTTGAACTTGTCGAAAAACTTTTGCGGCAAGTTGAGCTTTGTAGATAGTAACACTACTATCAGTGTCTGTCTTCCTCTTGAATATCCATTTATTTTCTATGGCTTGCCGATCATCGGGCAAGTCCACCAAAGTTCACACTTTGTTCTCATACATGGATCCCATCTCAGATTTCATGGACTTCAAGCCATTTCACCGAATTTGGGCTCATCATCGCTTCCTCATAGTTCATAGGTTCATCATGGTCTAGTAACATGACTTCCAGAACAGGATTACCGTACCACTTGGTGCAGACTGTACTTTGGAAGACCTACAAGGTTCTGTAGTAACTTAATCTGAAGTTTCATGATCATCATCATTAGCTTCCTCACTAATTGGTGTAGGAATCACTGGAACTGATTTCTGTGATGAACTACTTTCCAATTCGGGAGAAGGTACAATTACCTTATCAAGCTCTACTTTCCTCCCACTCACTTCTTTCGAGAGAAACTCCTTCTCTAGAAAGGATCCATCTTAGCAACGAATATCTTGCCTTCGGATTTGTGATAGAAGGTGTACCCAACAGTTTCCTTTGGGTATTCTATGAAGACACACTTCTCCGATTTGGGTTCGAGCTTATCAGGTTGAAACTTCTTCACATAAGCATCGCAGCCCCAAACTTTAAGAAACGACAACTTTGGTTTCTTGCCAAACCACAGTTCATAAGGCGTCGTCTCAACGGATTTTGATGGTGCCCTATTCAAAGTGAATGCAGCTATCTCTAATGCATAACCCCAAAACAATAGTGGTAAATCAGTAAGATACATCATAGATCGCACCATATCCAATAAAGTGCGGTTACGACGTTCGGACACACCATTACGCTATGGTGTTCCATGTGGCGTGAGCTGTGAAACTATTCCACTTGGTTTTTTAAATGAAGGCCAAACTCATAACTCAAATATTCTCCTCTACAATCAGATTGTAGAAACTTTATTTTCTTGTTACGGTGATTCTCCACTTCACTCTAAAATTCATTGAACTTTTCAAATGTTTCAGACTTGTGCTTCAATAAATAGATATACTCATATCTGCTCAAATCATCTGTGAAGGTCAGAAAATAATGATACCCGCCACGAGCATCAATACTCATTGGACCGCATACATCGGTATGTATTATTTCCAACAAGTCGGTAGCTTGTTCCATTGTTCCGGAGAACAGAGTTTTAGTCATCTTGCCAAAAAGGCATGGTTCACAAGCATCAAATGATTCATAACCAAGTGATTCCAAAAGTCCATCTTTATGGAGTTTCTTCATGCGCTTTACACCGATATGACCCAAACGGCAGTGCCACAAATAAGTTGCACTATCATTATCAAATTTGCATCTTTTTGGCATCAATATTATGAATATGTGTGTCACTACGATCAAGATCCAACAAACTATTTTCATTGGGTGTATGACCATCGAAGGTTTTATTCATGTAAACAGAACAACAATTATTCTCTGACTTTAAATGAATAACCGTATTGCAATAAACATGATCAAATCATATTCATGCTCAATGGAAACGCCAAATAACATTTATTTAGGTTTAACACTAATCCCGAAAGTATAGGGAGTGTGCGATGATGATCATATCAATCTTGGAACCACTTCCAACACACATCGTCACTTCACCCTCAACTAGTCTCTGTTTATTCTGTAACTCCTGTTTTGAGTTACTAATTTTTAGCAACCAAACAAGTATCAAATACCCAGGGGCTACTATAAACACTAGTAAGGTACACATCAATAACATGTATATCAAATATACCCTTGTTAACTTTGCCATCCTTCTTATCCACCAAATATTCAGGGCATTTCCGCTTCCAGTGACCATTTCCTTTGCAGTAGAAGCACTCAGTTTCAGGCTTTGGTCCAGTTTTGGGCTTCTTCACGGGAGTGACAACTTGCTTGCCATTCTACATGAAGTTCCCTTTCTTTCCCTTTTCCCTTTTCTTGAAACTAGTGGTCATGTCAATCATCAACACTTGATGCTCTTTCTTGATTTCTACCTTAGTCGATTTCAGCATCATGAAGAGCTCGGGAAACGTTTTCATCATCCCTTGCATACTATAGTTCATCACGAAGTTCCAGTAACTTGGTGATGGTGACTAGAGAACTTTGTTAATCACTATCTTATCTGGAAGATTAACTCCCACTTAATTGAAGCGATTGAAGTACCCAGACAATCTGAGCACATGCTCACTAGTTGAGAAATTCTCCTCCTTATTTTAGGTAAAGTACTTGTCAGAAGTCTCATACCTTTTGACACGGGCATGAGTCTGAAATACCAATTTCAGCTCTTGGAACATCTCATATGCTCTGTGACGTTTCAAAAACGTTTTTGAAGTCCCGGTTCTAACCCGTAAAGTATGGTACACTAAACTATCAAGTAGTCATCATATTGATCTAACCGAACGTTCATAACGCCTGCATCTACTATTGCAATAGGTCTGTCACCTAGCAGTGCATCAAGGACATAATTCTTCTATGCAGCAATGAGGATAAAACCTCAGATCATGGACCCAGTCCGCATCATTGCTACTATCATCTTTCAACTTAGTTTTCTCTAGGAACACATATAAAAACATAGGGAAGCAACAACGCGAGCTATTGATCTACAACATAATTTGCAAAATACTATCAGGACTAAGTTCATGATAAATTAAAGTTCAATTAATCATATTACTTAAGAACTCCCACTTAGATAGACATCCCTCTAATCATCTAAGTGATCACGTTATCCAAATCAACTAAACCATGTCCAATCATCACGTGAAATGGAGTAGCTTTTAATGGTGAACATCACCATGTTGATCATATCTACTATATGATTCACGCTCGACCTTTCAGTCTTAGTGTTTCGAGGCCATATATGTATATGCTAGGCTCGTCAAGTTTAACCTGAGTATTTCTGCGTGTGCAAAACTGTCTTGCACCCGTTGTATGTGAACGTAGAGCTTATCACACCCGATCATCACGTGGTGTCTCAGCACGACGAACTTTGGCAACGGTGCATACTCAGGGAGAACACTTATACCTTGAAATTTAGTGAGAGATCATCTTATAGTGCTACCGTCAATCAAAGCAAAATAAGATGCATAAAAGATAAACTTCACATGCAATCAATATAAGTGATATGATATGGCCATCATCATCTTGTGCCTTTGATCTCCATCTCCAAAGCACCGTCATGATCACCATCTCAACCGGCTTGACACCTTGATCTCCATCGAAGCATCGTTGTCGTCTCGCCAACTATTGCTACTACGACTATCGCTACCGCTTAGTGATAAAGTAAAGCAATTACAGGACGATTGCATTACATACAATAAAGCGACAACTATATGGCTCCTGCCAGTTGCCGATAACTCTATTACAAAACATGATCATCTCATACAATAAAAGTTAGCATCATGTCTTGACCATATCACATCACAACATGCCCTGCAAAACCAAGTTAGACGTCCTCTACTTTGTTGTTGCATGTTTTACGTGGCTGCTACGGGCTGAGCAAGAACCGTTCTTACCTATGCATCAAAACCACAATGATATTTCGTCAAGTTAGTGTTGTTTTAACCTTCAACAAGGATCGGGCGTAGCCACACTCGACTCAACTAAAGTTGGAGAAACTGACACCCGCCAGCCACCTATGTGCGAAGAACGTTAGTAGAACCAGTCTCGCATAAGCATACGCGTAATGTCAGTCCGGGCCGTTTCATCCAACAATACCGCCGAATCAAAGTATGACATGCTGGTAAGCATTATGACTAGTATTGCCCACAACTCACTTGTGTTCTACTCGTGCATATAACATCTACGCATAAACCTGGCTCGGATGCCATTGATGGGGAACGTAGTAATTTCAAAAAAAATCCTACGCACAAGCAAGATCATGGTGATGCATAGCAACGAGAGGGAAGAGTGTCGTCCACGTACCCTCGTAGACCGTAAGCGGAAGCATTATGATAACGCGGTTGATGTAGTCATACGTCTTCACGATCGACCGATCCTAGCACCGAACGTACAACACCGACGCGATCTGCACACATTCAGCTCGCTGACATCCCATAAACTCACGATCCAGTAGAGCTTCGAGGGAGAGTTCCGTCAGCACGACGGCGTGATGACGGTGTCGATGAAGCTACCGACGCAGGGCTTCGCCTAAGCACCGCTACGATATGACCGAGGTGGATTATAGTGGAGGGGGGCACCGCACACGGCTAAAGATCAATGATCAACTTGTGTGTCCATGGGGTGCCCCCTTCCCCCGTATATAAAGGAGTGGAGGAGGGGAGGGGCTGACCCTCTCTATGGCGCGCCCTAGGGGAGTCCTACTCCCACCGGGAGTAGGATTCCCCCTTTTCCCTAGTAGGAGTAGGAGAGGAAGGGAAGGAGGAGTAGGAGAGAAGGAAAGGGGGGCTCGCCCCCCTCAACCCTTTCCAATTCGGCCTCCTGCCCAAGGGGGGCGCACCAGCCCCTTGTGGGCTGGTGTGCTTCCTTCTTATGGCCCATAAGGCCCATAACTTCTCCCGGGGGGTTCCGATAACCTCCCGGTACTCCGAAAAAATGTCTGAACCACTCGGACCCTTCCGATGTCCAAACATAGTCATCCAATATATCGATTTTTATGTCTCGACCATTTCGAGACTCCTCGTCATGTCCGTGGTCATATTCGGGACTCCGAACTACCTTCGGTACATCAAAACACATAAACTCGTATTATCGATCGCCACCGAACGTTCAGCGTGCGGACCCTACGGGTTCGAGAACTATGTAGACATGACCGAGACTCATGTCCGGTCAATAACCAATAGCCGAACCTAGATGCTCATATTGGTTCCTACATATTCTATGAAGATCTTTATCGGTCAAACCGCATAACAACATATGTTGTTCCCTTTGTCATTGGTATGTTACTTGCCCGAGATTCGATCGTCGGTATCTCAATACCTAGTCTAATCTCATTACCGGCAAGCCTCTTTACTTGTTCCGTAATGCATCTTCCCGCAACTAACTGATTAGTCACATTGCTTGCAAGGCTTATAGTGATGTGCATTACTGAGAAGGCCAGAGATACCTCTCCGACATTCAGAGTGACAAATCCTAATCTCGATCTATGCCAACTCAACAAACACCATCAGAGACACCTGTAGAGCACCTTTATAATCACCCAGTTACGTTGTGACGTTTGGTAGCACACAAAGTGTTCCTCCGGTATTCGGGATTTGCATAATCTCATAGTCATAGGAACATGTATAAGTCATGAAGAAAGCAATGGCAATATACTAAACGATGAAGTGCTAAGCTAACAGAATGGGTCAAGTTAATCACATCATTCTCCAATGATGTGACCTTGTTAATCAAATGACAACTCATGTCTATGGCTAGGAAACATAACCATCTTTGATTCAACGAGCTAGTCAAGTAGAGGCATACTAGTGACACTCTGTTTGTCTATGTATTCACACATGTACTAAGTTTCCGGTTAATACAATTCTAGCATGAATATAAACATTTATCATGAAATAAGGAAATAAATAATAACTTTATTATTGCCTCTAGGGTATATTTCCTTCACGAAGGTGTTTGTTGGGTTGGCATAGTTCGAGATTAGGATTTGTCACTCCGAGTATCAGAGAGGCATGTCTAGGCCCTCTTGGTAATACCTATCACAAGCTTGCAAGCAAAGTGACTAATGAGTTAGTTGCAAGATGATGTATTATGCAACGAGTAAAGAGACTTGCCGGTAATGAGATTGAACTAGGTATAGAGATACCGACGACCGAATCTCGGGTAAGTAACATACCGACAGATAAAGGGAATTACGTATGTTGTCATAAAGGTTCAACCGATAAAATATCTTCGTGAAATATGTAGGAATCAATATGGGCATCCAGGTCCCACTATTGGTTATTGACCGAAGAGGTGTCTCGGTCATGACTACATAATTCCCGAACCCGTAGGGTCGCACGCTTAACATTCGTTAACGCTAGAGTAGTATTGGGATATTAGATGAGTGGTAACCAAATGTCGTTCGGAGTCCCATATGAGAACCCGGACATCATGAGGAGTCTCTGAATGGTCGAGAGGTGAAGATTTATATATGGGAAGTCATATTTAGGGTTCCAGAAAAAGGTGTAGTTTTTTCGGTATTGTATCGGGAAGCTTGCAGAAGGTTCCGGTGGATTCCGGAGGGGTTCGGAAGTCCCCAAGTGGGTTCACCATGACCCAAGGGCTAGCATGGGCTGTGGGGAGGTTCCTTGTCCTTATTGGGCTAGGCGTACCAGGTACTCAAAATCCCATATGGCTAGGGAAGGCAAAAAAGGAAGGAGTCCTAGTAGGAATAGGATTGAACTTGGAGTCCAAGTGCTCTCCCCCTTCGGTGCGCCCTAGGGTTTGGAGGTGCTATTTCCCATGCCCTTCCACCTATATATAGAGGGTAGGGGCGCCCCAAGAGGATACAACAAGCCCTTCGCGCCCGTCTCTCTCTCCCATTACTCCATAGATCCACCGCCTCGTCCCGGCGACGCTTAGCAATGCACTATCGGTGCTCCACCACCACCATCACCATCACGCCGCCGTGTTAGTTGTGATCCCATCTACTTTTCCTATCTCGCTTGCTGGATTAAGAAGGAGGATATGTCATTGAGCCGCACGTGTGCTAAACTCGAAGGTGTCATCCGTTAGGCACTAGATCGGTTGGATCGTGATCGGATCGCAAAGAGTACAACTACATCAACCGCGTGATAAACGCTTCCGCTTTCGGTCTATGAGGGTACCCAGACACACTCTCCCCCTCTCGTTGCTATACATCTCCTAGATAGATCTTGCGTGAGCATAGGAAATTTTTGAAATTGAATGCTACATTCCCCAACAATGATGATGATGATGCTTACGCGGAAGAACAAGAGATTCATTACAATCCAATAGGTAACTTGGATGTCATTGTCCATCAACAAGACATGGATCGTAGCCTCCCGTATAACCGGCAATGGGAGTTGCAAAGTTGTGTAGCTACTCACAAGTGCATACCGCCAAACAAAGCTGACCGGAGCAAGGGCCACCGCCAACTCACATCATAGTTTCTCGGCTACAAATTTTTGTAAGAGATATTCCATGACCGAACCGTGAAGGTGAAGTTTCTGATGAGTATTGTTGAAAAAAATGTACGGATACAAGGTCAATTATGGGAAGGTATGGAAGGCCAAGGCAAATGCTATTAGGATGTTGCATGGTGATTATGTGGCCACATACAATATTCTTCCGAGGATGTTGGGAGCCATTGCACATAAGAACTCAGGCATGCGGCATGGGGTTGAGGACATTGACGGAGTGTTCCATCATGCCTTCTGGAGTTTTGGGCGATGCATCGAGGCATTTAAGCATCGTCTGGTGTTGTCTATAGATGGCACTTTCTTGACCGGCAAATACAAGGGCACACTAATGGAGGCAATGGCTCATTCGTCCAATGATAACGTGTTGCTGGTGGCCTTTGCTTTAGTTCCTTTCGAGCATGACGACAATTGTGAGTGGTTCATGGGGCATGTGAGGACCAAGGTGATTGGGAAGAGGGAGGTATGCATCATATCGGACCGGCACCATGGCATTCTCAAGGCCATAGAAGTTGTCATTCTCGAGCTTCCAAAGCTTCATCACCGATGGTGCATGAGGCATTTTGTGGCAAAATTTTATCGGGCATGCAAGAGCAAGGAGTTCTGCAAAGACCTTACCCATGTTTGTGTGGCATTCACCATTGATGCATTCAAAATCCGGTATGATAAACTCTTCAAGGCTTTGACAAAGAACAAAGGGGGAAGAGCATTCTTGGAAAGGAATTATGGGGAGAAGCATAAGTGGGCACGCACTTACGATGAAGGAGCTTGGAGATACGATGACATGACGAGCAACATGGTTGAATGCTTCAACAATGTGCTTAAGGGCGTCCGTTCTTTGCTAGTGACTGCAATACTTAAATACACCTTCTTCAAGCTGAACGAGTATTTTCTTAGGCGTTCCCAAACCACTGCCAACTGGATAGGTGAGAAAAAAGAGTATCCCGACAAGGTTGATGATTGGTTGAGGTTTCAAGCAGGGATGTCCTCGCATCAACAAATCATTAGATTTAACGACAAAGAAATGATCTACCAAGTGGACGCGACAGGTGGCACAACACGAGACGGCGTGGCTTATGGCAGTGTTGCGTATAAGGTGGACCTCGAGAACCGATGGTGTCGGTGTGAGAGGCCTCATAAGTACCACTGGCCATGCTCGCATTTGTTGATGGCGGCCAAGGTGAGAAACTTGCATGTTTCTGATGGGAGGACCGTGCGGTTGCAGGAGTTCACATTGGAAGCCACGAGGTTGACATGGGAGCCTCGATTTCATCCTTTCCTTGACCAGTCACAGTGGCCCGAGTATGATGGCCCACATATCTTGCCTGATCCTGAACTCATGGTGCCTACAAAGGGAAGAGAAGAAAGAAGAGGTTTAGGAGTGACATGGATGATCTAGCTGGATACACTAGAATGAAACAGTTTGGTAGCGGTCATTTCATGGAGCCACCGGACATCAACAAATGTGGACAATGTGACGATCCAGGACACAATGTTAGGACTTGCAGCAAAAAACCAAGGACCGATGCCAACACGAGCTCTAGCTAAACGGGTGTTCGTAGAGGAGGTTCCGGTGGCACACGAGGAGGTAGGACTGGTGGTCGTGGAGGACGGACTAGTCTTAGAGGTAGTGCATGAGGTGGGACTACTATTCATGGGCATGGAGGACATGCGAGTCTTAGAGGCGCAGATGGAGATGGTCATGCTTCCGGTCTTACTAGGACGAGGAGGATCAATAGAGGAAGGCTTATTGACGCTTTGCTTAATCCGGATGGTTGAAATTATATGAATGGTACTTGTTGTTTTTTGTAATCACTCTTATTTCATTTCCTCTATTCATTATGTTGATATCTTTCACTAACAACCACTCTTATTTTTGTAGGCATGGCTTCATCCGGTTCCATGACGAGGCCGTCGTGTGCCGACCGTGAAGACATGCCGAACAAGTGGGAGAATGCCAAACTGGACGCGGTGAATGAAAAGGATATGAAAACCCCATCATGTTGGTGTGGAGATGTTTGCAAGGTGAAGGTTTCCACCGACCGCAAGAAGTCATGGACGGAAGGGAGAAGATTTTGTGTGTGTCCCAACTATGCACATGATCGGGCGCTTCCAACAAACGCCTATGACGTACCACCGGTATGGACAAAGAGTAATCTCAATTTTTTTCCAACTTCAACTCATAATCCTAACAACAAATTTGTTTATCCTATGCAGTCACCGCCTCCTCTTTGCAAGTACTTCACATGGATAGATCAAGATGTTCCAGAGGATGTTAAAAAGGACCGATATCGAGATTGTCTTAGGAGGCAACGACTATTTGAAGAAGCATTTCAGAGAGGCTTGGATGAAGAGCGTCGTCGGAAGGAGAAGATGGAACGAAAGAAACACGAGCAGGAGAGGGCATGCAAAGAGAAGGTTTCTCGTGAAGAAGAGAGGGCGAGAAAGCTTGCAAGGGCTCGTGATGCACAAGAGGAGGATGAGGCACGTTACAAGAAGGGAAAAGGGCCCATGTTTCCTTAGTGATCTTGAGATGCATCTGTTGAAGTTGTATGTCTGAGATTGTTCGATGGTATTTCGTATGTCAGATACTTGATGATATTGTGATGCTTGAGACTATTCTGTGCCACTATGTATGAACTATTTGTGATCTTTAGTTGGCTGAAAAATTGTGAGACAAATTGTTACTGAAACATTGTCAGCTATATATGAATGTTGATTGTTTATTTATCTACTTTGTCTAACATGTTGCCTGTTTTTCATTTTGCAGAGGCTTCATCCCTACTACCATAGCCTATGGCGGTTGGATGTTGCAGCCTACCGTCGGAGGCAGCAGCGGTAGGCCCTGCATCTCACGCGGCTAGCCAGACACCTTGTCTGGTGGGGATCGAGAGGAAGGAATCCTACCGCCATAGCCTGTGGCGGTAGGGTGTGGTGGCCTACTGCCATAGGCAGTGGTGATAGGCCCTGCAACTCACGCGCCACACCAAACAAGGTGTCTGGCTCGGCGCGGCAGGAAGGGATCCTACCGCCACCGGCTATGGCGGTAGGGTGTGGTTGCCTACCGCCGGAGGCGGTGGCGTTAGGGGTTGATCCCTGCAAAACTACACAAGCAAAAGGTTAGAGATGGCAAATTTCCTTGTCAACTTTGTTGCACAAGGCAAAATGAAAAAAAATAAGAAGCAACACCGGTACTTAGTTCAAATGACACATATCATGTCCGATAATTGAAATAAGAAGCAACACCCGGTACTTAGTTCAAATGACATATATCATGTCCGAAAGTTCAAATGACACACATCATGCCCGGTAGAATCCTAAGCATAAATTCTCTACACCGGTAAAATGCTCCTAAACTTTTTGATACGCTCAATTTGTTCTTCACGCTCTAGATTTGGCCTGAGTTGAATATCATTGGGTCCAGCCCAATGGCATAGCACATCCTTCACGCCGCGGAACCAAGCCCATCGAGCACGTCGGTTCGGGTTCTCAGACACTCCCTGTTTGATTGCCCATCCAATAACCTGCCCGGGTCTTGATAAGTCGAGCTAGCGGAATTCATCAATGCTTACGGAGAACCCTATCTCCATTGCCAAAGAGTGTTTACAATCACCTTCCTTCTTCTCCACCTCATCAAGAATCTTCTCCTTTTCTTTCACGCGCTCTTTAGGGTACTCACAAACCATGTACGTGCTGAAATCCGTCCTAACCGCGTTTGCCTCCTCAACACTCTTAATCCATTGTTCAAGCTGCCTCATCATACTAACGCGTCGGTTTTATTCACACTTTTCATATAATATCTGCAAAGCCGACTTGTTTTCCATCCTACATGAATTCCATGTTAAGTAACTTCAAATGACATACATAAAAAGATAACTTAAATCAAGTCACAACAAACACATAGGTAGCTTCCTTAAAATATCATACGAGTACAAAGTTCTTAAGGAGTTCAAATAACAAAGGTTGCACTAAACATAAGGAGCGTTTCAACTAAAGCAAATAATAAAGGGTACATGCCATTATACTTCAAATGACTCTACGATATCATGTAGTTCAACCCCTTTTATTTCGCGTACGGACCCGGGTTGTAACAAATGACATCATTTCTTTCACGGACCCAAGCCTAACTAGAAGCCTGACTAGCTATTGGCGAAGATGGTTGCCTAACTAGCTAGTCAATGATCTGGCCAGGGTTTTTCAAGTCCATATCATGCACTTCATCCCTTGTACCGCACAATGCAATTTGCCTTGCAAGAGCACGTCTATGAAATTTCTCTTACTTCTTGAGCTTGCTTATGTTTTTCTGTTTAGCTTCATAGAACCCAACTTTGTCAGCATCGCACTCCGTCACATAGTACTTTGAAAAGTCTCTACAAGCCGCATTCAACGCATCGACGGCTTTGACCCACAGCTTCATCTTCTCCTCAATGATTTCACGTTGACGCTTCGCCGCCGCCGCCGCGGAAGGCTCAAAGAAGACGATCGCTCCCATCCTACAAGTCGAGGGGTAACTATAACGGTCATCGTAAGCATAACCTTAACCACTAACCCTAAGCACTAACCCCCACCCCACATTTGGTCTTCTCGCACCAAAAAACCAAAGGCATCATTATTATAGTCAACTTAAGTCATAAGCATAACCCTAAGCACTAACCCTAACCACAACCCTACTTTTTACTATGAAGTGTCATATCCACTAACTTGGCACTATAATAAGCACATATATAACCTTACAAATCAACTTGATAGTTGATTTAACACAAAATGACTAAAACTTAAGTCATATACATAACCCTAAGCACTAACCCTAACCACAACCCTAGTTTGTACTATGAAGTGTCAGATCCACTAACTTGCCACTAAGTAAGCACATATATAACCTTACAAATCAACTTGGTTGATTTAATACAAAATAACTAAAACTAGGGTTTGCAACAAAGTGAACAATGCAACCAAATGAGATGATTCCAACCAACAAAAGTGTGAGGGGTGATAGAGATACCTTCAAAGATGAAAATAGTCTGGATCCACCGGACAAACTCAAAGAATGAAGATGGATTTGGGGAGGGAGGTGAAAAAGAGAAGACCAGCTCGGGGAAGAAAGATGTTGAATGTGTGGGTCTGTAAGGGGGTGAGGGGTACCTTATCCTTTTTCTAGTGGCTGGGGTGAGGGTAGGACCCTACCGCCTTAGTCTCTGGCGGTAGGACTGTGTACCCTACCACCAGAGACTATGGCGGTAGGGTCCTACACTCACCCCAGCAACAGAAGAGAATTGTAAACATCAGTTTTGACAGTTTTTCAGAGCAAACAACATCATATATGCAATAGTTTTCACAGCATAATATAGAAGTTCATAACATGTAATAAATAGAGCACAAATAGTAGAAAATAAGTCTAACATAACACTTGAAATATAAGTCCTCAAGTGCAAAGCAAACTAAAAGCTCATGATAGTCCAACATGGCCAAACACTAGTTTAACATGCTCAGACACTAGTTCATCGTCCCTTTCTTCCTCTCTTAGAACACCCCTCATTCACGGTCTTCTTGCAGCGATAAGGAAGTGGCTTTTGGAACAGTGACAAGCTGAGTGGATCTTCATGAGGTTGAGAAACCCTTTTTGCTTGGGAGGCCGGTGGTGCATCCATCATTTGTGACATGTTCATCTCTTCCGGGGCTTCTTCGTCCTGCAAGTCCACCTCCTCTTCCTCCTCAGATTCACCGGAGTCGCTGCCACCACCGGCGTGGCTAGTATTAGCACCGGCGTGGCTAGAAGAAGTGGCGGCTCCACTTGCCTGCACCATCGATGTGCTCGGAGCATGCACATCTACGCACCCGGGCTTGCGCATCCAAGAATGCTGACCAGCTTCCGGCAACGTTTCATGAAACGCTGCAGCAACAACAACAACAGCAACAATAACAAAGAGACAAACATTTTTAATGCAACACGGTAAGGACTTGTGAAGTAAAAAGACTTGTGAAATAAAAAGAGAGTAAGGACTTCGAGTGCTTACTTTCACCGTTTCCCTCAAGGTAGCATTCGACTTCGGAGTCCCGGGGTTATGGATTAGTGCATTCGAGCCTTCAATGATACTTCTATTGAGCGCAAAAGTCTGAAAATTAAAAGTAAGCTCAAAAGTTTGCACAATAAAGATAATATGAATCCACTCTCAAAATAGGTTCACAAGACTTACCACTCTATCAGTCAAGGGCGCATACACTCTATGAGAACCTTGTGTACTTCTCACTATGGCGTCATACTCATCGTCCGATTCATTGTTTGCATCATGATCTGCGAGATCTGCGTCGGTCCACCTTGGCCTCAAACGCACCCGAAATCGCCTCCCATTGTCATACCACTTTAGATGAGTTCCTTTGTAATCCCTCATGTCCGCCAAAGTCATATCCGTCTCTCTAGAACCGAGCCTCTGCATCCACATCTTGACATACCTAGAATGGTATTGTCCCCACTCAAGCACATTCTGATTATTCTTTCGGTTCTGACTGCAAAGAATGACAACAACAGAGCATAAGAAACAATTTGAAACCTTGTATTGTTGGTTAACATAACCCCGGTTAGGTAACTCACTTGTGAAGCTCAAGTCCCCCCGTGCTTGCTGGCTCCGGTGGGGTGCGTCGCCTTATACCAAATTGCAAGGGCACTCGATGCGGTAGATGCCACTCGACAGCATAAATGCATATGAGAGGGCACCTGATGTGCCAAAGATGAGAGTCCCTAGTGCACATCTGGTTCAATGTGAAACCCCTATTTGCCTCATAAGGCCTCCAGTTAACCTATGAAAGAGCTATTAGTTTGCCCAATGCATTTAATGAAAGCTTAGGGAAATTATTGAATTGTATACCTGACGATATGTGAGGCTTTCCATCTTGTTGATAAAGTTCTTGTACAATGACTTGTTCTCGCTTCCAAAAATTCTAACCCTGTCCCAAGAGAATGCCACGGCGGGGAGTCGAAAAAAAATCATCTTCTTCGTCAAGGCCTACCCACATGTGCGGTGAAGGATGCTTTTTAGGATGCCCAACCGGCAAACGCTCCCACATTCAGACCAAGAGGCCCCAAATACATCCGCCCATGCATGGCTTCTTGGTGGTTTTCCTACATGTGACGTCGAGCTGCAAACCAACAATCAAACTGTGATTTCTTTATTCTTGTACATTTCTATTCACAAAAAAAAGAAGGAGAATATGTAGTACAATTCTGTTTTTCATACACTTGGCCTATAGCTAGGACTAGTGCTTGTTTACATCCTCCTAAGATTTTTTATAAAAGTTCATCTAGTAAAATGTACCAGAATAGAATTCTGGACTTGATGTCTTGTATGATCCTAAAATGACATTTATAAGAGTTGGAGGAGTGCTCTTTGTAGGAATTCATGAAAACATACTACCATGCTTAATGGATATTTGCATAACTTGTTACTTGACGATATAAGTAGGCGAGCCCAGCAGACCCCCAACTGTACTTCTCGTCCCAATCGGCCAAGAAGTCAAGAAACATCCAAGGAGCTACGTCTCCAGAGTAGTCTCCAAAGACCACCTGTGATAGGAGGTGCTACACGTACGCTCGAGCATACTGCTGCACGGTCTCCTCATTGGCATCTGCAGGGCATCCCGACCTATGCTGCTGGAGCCAAGGGAATGGGACGCCGTTTGTCCTGTTGTCAGTCCTTCCCTGCTCACTAGGAGAGGTCGAGCAATCACCGATGAGAGTGGTAACCCTCGCATGCTAGTTCTTGCTGTCCACTCGTCTGGTGAGAGCCTTGCCGTCAATGGGAAGCCCAATGATCATGGCAAAGTCCTCCAACGTCACCGTCAGCTCGCCACAAGGGAGATGGAAGCCGTGTGTCTCCGGCCGCCAACGATCAACGAGGACGGTGAGAGCTAAATGGCACATCAACGGCGGCACGCGCTTGAACTGAAGAACAAACGGTAGGAGCCCGACACGCTCAAAGTACGCTCGTAGCGCACGTCATATACCATCGGGTTTGCCGCGTGTGGCTCCTAAATCGCACCACAACAAGTTTCTGTACAAAATAAAGAAATATGTCAGAAACTTCCTTCAATTAAAAAACAAAAGCATGAAAATGTCAAAAGCAAGTCTGTCAAAATTGTTACCTCTCCACGCTCGATAGCACGGGCACGATGATCCTTGTCAAAAGCAAGGTCAAGCCCCGTATACAAATGCCCATTGTTCTCATCCTCGGCCATCCTAACACATATTTTTTTTCACTTATTAGCCAACATCGTCTATACATATGAATAGAAAAACTATAACCATACATCTTCAATTATAAACTGCAAAATATGAAAATACCATACTATTTATATGCATTCTCCATCACAACATTTGCAACTATATGAAATACACAAATTTTCACACTATGCATTAACCACCTACCAATTTTGCAAAAAAATCATCCTCACAATTTTGCAATACATTAACCATCTACGAATTTTGCAATGCCTTCATCCTCACAATCTTGCATTCACCATACAGAAAAATTTCTCATACAATTCATATCTACATAACAAAAAAAAAATGGACCAACATATATGCACTCACCAACATATCCTCACATATCTTGCAATGCTTTCACCCACACATCCTTACATAAGCCTATTACTAAATCATATACTACTAAACAACTAAAACATCATTAAAAAATCAACATCAAAATCTAGGTTGCACCTAGTGCCAAAAATAGCTTCAAAAATGAAAAAGCATTGCGAAAAGAGATTGGAGGGATTGGAGGAGCTTACCGGCCTCTTCGATTTTCCCCAAAGATCTGCAGAAATGGTGGAGGGAAGAGGGACATCGAGGGAATTCCCTATTCGCCGCTTACTGCGGCAAGTAGTCGTCGCTTCGCATAGGGAGCAGCTCACCCTGGGCCGGCCCATTTGAGTGGTTTCGCCTCGCAAGATGAAACGCAAAAAACAATAGCGCCAGTGATCGAACCTACGACCTCCAGTAGTAGTGCACACCGCGCTAGCCACCGCGGCAGGCTCGTGTATCTGTAAGAATAGCAATGTTAAAGAAACTAAAAGCGACGAAAAAACATTTGTTC
Source organism: Triticum dicoccoides (assembly GCF_002162155.2). Lineage (NCBI taxonomy): Eukaryota > Viridiplantae > Streptophyta > Magnoliopsida > Poales > Poaceae > Triticum > Triticum dicoccoides. Next base: position 96,540 of record NW_021220634.1, read on the forward strand.
CTTCTACCTTTTTTCTTCTATCTTATTCTGTTCTTTCTTTTTTCTCGTTTTCTTTGTTTTTCTTTTTAAATACTTTTGTACTTTTTCTTTGTAAGCTTTTCGAAAAGTTCAAATATGGTTCAGAATTTTCAAAAAGGTTCTTTTTGTCAAAAATTGTTCATATTTCTGAAATAGTGTTCACACTGACAAAAATTTGTTCACAATTCCGAATCATGATTTTTTTGTTTGTTTGTTCAGATTTTCAGAATTTTGTTCACATTTGAAATCTTTTTTAAATTAATTCAAAAAATGTTCGAGTTTCAAATCTTGTTCGCATTTTCAAAAAATGTTCACAATTCAAAATAATGTTCGCATTGCCAAATTTTGTTCAGAGTTACAAAAAATGTTCCCTTTCTCAAAAATTGTTCACATATCCAAAAATATGTTCGCTTTCTTCAAATTTTGTTCCAAGTTTTAAAAAATGTTCGAGTTTTCAATCTTGTTCACATTTTCAAAAAATGTTCACAATTCGAAATAATGTTCGCATTGCCAAATTTTGTTAGAGTTACAAAAAATGTTCCCTTTCTCCAAAATTGTTCACAGATCCAAAAAAATACGTTCGCTTTCTTCAAATTTTGTTCCAAGTTTCAAAAAATGTTCGCCTTTTCTATTTTTCGTTTAGAATTTTATGAACTGTGCTTGTTTTTCAAAATTTGTTCAACATTACAAAAAACTTTGCTGTTTTTCAAAAATTTGTTCACAGGTCAAAAAATGTTCAACATTTTAAAATAATTATTCGCTATTTTTGGAATTGTCCGCGTTCAAAAACAGATACAGGTTTTGAAAACGAACTGCGTTTTTCCTGGAAAAAAAAGAATGAACTGCGTTTGAACTTCTAAAAAAGTTTAGATCTGTCGTGGATTATGTTCTTATAGAGTTTGCTGCTTACTATTGGCAAAGAACGCTCAGTGGTGCAGTGGCTAGCGCACGCGGGTACTATTCGTGAGATCTTGAGTTTGAATCTCCAGCTGCCGTTAGTTTTTTGCGTTGTATTTTACGTCAGTACGTGCTCCTTCGTGGCCCGGCCCAAACGAGGCACCCCCTGTGCGAAGCCCCTCCAGTCTGCCGCAGAATGCGGCAGATAGGAGGTCCCGACATCGAGGGAGGGGATCGGGAGCAGCAGAGTGACGCCGCTCGCCTTTGTTCGAGACGAGGAGAGGAGGAAGAACGGGCTGGTGGGTAGGGTGAGGCCCGCCCGCAGCCACCAAGCAAAGAATTGCCTGTTCGACACCTATCGCCATCCGATCAGACGGTAGGGTGCGACATCCTACCGCCGCGGTCTGGTAGCCACTTATCCACGTCAGCACGACAGACGACGCTGTCGACGTTGACCCGGTCCCTACCGCTAGCGCCTGTGGCGGTAGGACATTTTAGCCTACAGCCAGCTCGGGTGTCGGTAGGAAAAGGGTCAGATTCGAAATTCTTTCTGGAGATGGGTCAGATGCGGCTAAAAGAGGGCAAAAGGGTCAAAACAGTGAATTTGGCCCCCAACACACACCTAACCCACGGGCCAGCTCATGCCCATCTCCAAACCGAACTCACGGGCCGTATTGAACTCTAAATCGGTCGTAACACAGCCCCGGCCCACTCACGAAGATCTCTCTTCGTCTTGCACGGCCTCGAAGGGAAACCTAGATCTATTTCTGCCCCTATATATATTGGCCGACCGAGAGCGAGCGTCAAATCCCAGCCCTGAACCCTAGCCGCAATCTGCCTCGACTTTTTTCTCAACCACATCCATGTATTTCTGTTTATCCATTCATCTATTTTACTGGTGTATGATAGGGGGGATAGCTTGTGATGATTCAGGTCCGAGAGGATCTTAGCGGATTTCGGTGAGGCGGATTCATCCGCCGTTGATCGATTCATGTTGTTACACACGCTGAAGCTTTCCCCTCGATTCGGTTGCCGATTCGTTGCCTTCTCTGGTGATTTATTTTAGTTTGTCGAGCCGCTGATCGATTCATGCTCCTACAAACGCTGAGGCCTTTTTCTCCGACGCTTCCGTTTTAGTTTTCATTCGCTTTTTGTTTTCTTCCATGATGCGACGCTATGATGATTCATATAGGTTTTCGGCAGTGGTGGCATCTGTCACCGTGAGCCATCAAACCAAAAACGACTTCTCTTTCCACTGAGCATCGCCATGATCCATTGTTCTTTCCTCGTCTGTTTTCGTTAGTTTGTTGAATTCTTCATGTCTCGGTGAAGAGCTCTGGACCATAGGAAGTGCCGTATGACACTGTAAAAAGCAGCTGTTTCTCTGCCGCTGCAAGTGCCTGTCCTCTTATCCTCACCTCTGTGGTTTGGTCTAGGATGGAAATACCCATTTGCACCCGCTTGATTCAGTTGTGTGAGTGATTTTAAACGGGTCTCTGACGGATTTCTGCTATTACTTCTTTCTCTTAACCTAACCTTTTGGTGTTTTTTGTTGGGCCCGATGCCACGTCTCCGGTAGCTGCAGCCTTGACCGGAGATGCTACATTGTGCCGAGAGAGAGTTCTTGGACGTTTCACATTTGATAGGAACCTGTGGCTGCAAATCAGTTGGTACACAGAGCCGTTTTTTGTGATTACATTTTGCGCTTGCATGACCATAATATAGTACTAGTTGCTGTTGGTGATTTGTAATTGGTGTAAATCAATGGTGATGATGATAAAACTTAGGCTTGTTTCTCAAAACATTCGCAGTTGCCGCCTAAGAGCTTTCGCCCTGCCAGGCTTGAGAGCTAATGCTGCTAATTCCTTCCTTGGATGTCTGAGCCATGTTGATTTCCCCTATTTAATCATGTTTTTTGGTGGCTTCTGTAGGATCTTGGTTTTAATCTGGGTAGAGAACAAATAATTTGTTATGTATGTTTAAAGGTGTGCATAGTGCAGCAGAGAGATATGCATGAATGGTAGAACCATGAAATCCCAGCTGCCTGCAGGGTTTTATACACAACAAATGAAATATTTTTACCCTCGTGGATGTTAAAATGAATTGAGGGCGGTGAAGATTGATATTTGGTCTCGTTCGTCGTAACTGGCATTTGTTTGCCTTGCCGACCATACTGCTATATCACCACCCATATTCTGAGTCCTCTGAATACATATTTTCCTTCTTTTTTGTTTTGATGCATATTCATTTTGTTGTTTCATTTTTTTTGTCATCTTACCTATGATGAGTTGCGAACTGTATTGCCTACATTGTTTGATCAAAACTTATGAGAAGCTCATGCAACGTCTGAGGATGAATAAGAAGACCAAAAAAAGTGTTGTCTTCTGAAATGAAACATTTTTTTGTTTACAATTTCATTTTGTTCTTATGATGCTGAATGATGTGCATGGTTCAAATGATCTACTCCCTCCGTTTGGAATTACTTGTCTAAGAAATGAATGTATGTAGATGTATTAATTGTTGTAGATACATCCATTTGTATCCATTTTTTTGAGAAGTAATTCTGAATGGAGCGAGTAACTGTGATTACTTGAACAAATAGTCTTTGCCCCTAGCTGCTGGCAATTACAGCAACTACTTCTGCTCTGCAATGTTGATTAGGATCATAACTGAATTAACTTATCCAACTGACCTGACAAATTTGACATAGTATCTGGATTCTGCAGCACCTTACCCTCTGCATGTCGCCAAGGAAGGCATTGTTACCGAACTTGCCCGATTGATATCTGCTGCAGGGCGATCTTGGCCTTCCACATCTGGTTGAACACTTTGTATGACCATAATAATATAACGAAGGGGTCTTTTAAGAGCTGTATTTTTTGTCATAAGAAGATATGAATTTTGTGTTTGTCTCCTAATGCCTGTTTGGTTTGTTAGTAACATTTGATTTTCCTGTCTTAAGGGTTGTTTGGATAGCAAGTATTAGGCGTTGGTTTATAGAAAGAGTTTTTAGCAAAACCAGTTTTACTATTTTTTCGGTTAAGAATGAGTTTGTATAACGTTTGGGTTGGAAAGTGTGTTTGATTTGATAGATTCAGAGTACTATTCCTATTCTACGGTGAGCTTCATATTCCCGTCACATTCGATCTCCGGATAGCCGATTCGCCTGCCGCCGGACGCACGAAATTACCGCCGTGAACACGAAATTACCTCTGTCCGAAATTACTTGTTATCAAAATGCATCTAGATATTACCATTTCAATGATAAATATCCTGACGGAGGGAATAGAACCTGCCCAGAGCGATCAATTCTACCGGCCGGCTGCAGTACCCATGAAACGTGTACATAGAAGCATAGCTACCGAGGGGAACAAGCTGGGTCGATTTGATCCGCCGGCTACGCTCAAGGAGCTTACCTTGGCGGCGACTGCAGATTCTGAATCCGCCGGCTACGCTCAAGGAGCTGACCTTGGCGGCGACTGCAGATTCTGACCTGATGAACATGCCCACGAGGATCAGCCAGAGAGATGTAGAAATCGCGTTTGAAATTCCTGGTTTATGGGAATCCAGTTTTGCATATCTGTGGATTAGTTAGGAGGCAAATGTGGTTTTAGCTGGTTAACAGTTCAACCGATTCTTTATTCCGTCTATCCAAACAACCCTTAGTATGGCTTTAACGTGACAAGGAGATCCAAACTAGAAAATCTTACACAGTACAAAAACCTTGGGAAACATGTTTCCCTAAACCTAGGAACAAACTGAATGAAACAAGAGAAACCTCTATGTCATGTCGTCTATAATAGCTCCAAATCGATTATCAACTATAAGGGCTCCAAATCGATTGCAGGTTAACCGCCTCTTTTAAAAAAGGCCTAGGTTTTCTTTGCCTCACGCCAGCAGCACTGTCGGTTAGCCTCTCCGGTGGGAGGGCTTCGTCTTTATATTTTGAATTTTGTTTTGAGTTTTGTTAGGATTTGTGCAGGAAGATGAGATGGCGGTGCCTCCCTAGCCCTTATTCTGGTGGTGCGTCATCATGGGATGTTCATGTGTTTCAAGTTTGATACTTGCTACTTTTCAACGACGGCGGTTGCTGTTCTAGTGCGCTGGTCTCATGGGGCCTTAGCAAGATGTTTTTTTTTGACTATTTAATGCTTCGGCAAGGGAGGGGCGATGATTGCAGCGCGCCTTCGGCTGCTTAGTGTTCCTAGTTGTCACTAGATGGACCAATGTGGTTATTTCTGGTGTTTGTTGTACTGTCATGACTCCAAAGATGACCCTTGAACTGGTAGACTCTGTTGGAAGCCATCCAATGTCGATCATTGTTTGTCAGTTCAGACCGATTTTCCTACAAATTGGAACCAAATGTTTTGAAGGTGGTGTTGTGAGAGTTCGGATAAGAAGGCGGATGTCCTTTGGTGGCGACAAAAATTCTCACTCTTCTTCGATCGTGTTGCTCTTCACCTAATTTTTGCTCTCGTCTCACACTCTTTTCTCCTGCTGAATTGGAGAAGAGCCTGTCGAGATGGAGGTGCTAGAGGATCATTGGAAGATCAATTGAGCACTGAAGGCCGCAAAGGAGGAAAAGAAAACAGAGGGCATGCCGGCGGTGTACGTGGTGGGCGTGCTAGTCATGAACAAGGTGAAGGTCACGGACTGGGTTGCGGTGCCCTAATAGTGTTGCCCATTGTACAAACCCGCCATGGCTGGAGCATTGCAAGGCTCTGTACTTCTACGCCGCCAAGCAGCTTGGTAGGCAGTCCGCGGCAACCGTCGCTGAGAAGTGCCTTTCATTGTACACGTAAATGCGTTGCTGCTGTTCTTCTTGGATTGTTCTTCGTTGCAGTCCGTGACAACCGTTGCTCAGCAGTGCCTTTCATCGTACACGTAAATGCGGTGCTGCTGATCTTCTTGGATTGTTCTTCGTCGCAGCTTTTCGGGCACAACCGACTGGCGGGGAGTAGATGGGTGCCCGCACGTGGTTCGCTGTTATGCCTAAAGCGAGGGAGCCATCGTATGATGACGCGGACATGAAGATGTTCGGCCCAATCTAGCAACTACACCCAAACACAGCCACGTTACACCCAATCCTAGCAAGATTGGGTTGCTGGATAGCAGAAGAAGGATGATGATCCAAATGATTTTGTCGGTGATTCGAAGGAGAGGGGTGGAGGAGAAAGCTTCAATATGCGGGAGGACGAGCTGTTGTGCGATCCATGGTTGGCCACTAGTCTCAGTCCGATTCATGACACAGAGCAAAAGGGCACAATGTTTTGGGCCAACATTCACACATGGTTTCATGAACAAAAGCATTCCGTGCCCTACTCTGACACGATCATCCGCAATCGTGAATCAAAGTCCCTCAACCATTGATTGTACACCATCCAAGAGGCCGTTTGGAAGTATTGGAACCACTTGAAGCATCTCATCGCATGATGGCCTAGTGGTGTGCAAATCATCGAGCAAATAAATTCATTTGGCCGAATATGTTTACTTTCATAGCCGGATATGCATAGTTTTGTTGATCATTAGATATGCATACTTTTGTTGGTCACTTGCCAGATATGCATAATTTTGTTAATCACTTGCCGAATACGTGTAGTCATTGACAATGTTTTATTTTGTAACCTTCTCGTGCATGTACGGTGTTAAGAAGTTGGAGAAGAAAAACTTCACCATCACGCGTTGTTGGTTGAAATTGAATGGGCAACCATTAGATCAATCTAGGGATGACAGCTTAACTGCTTAAATTATTATACATACCATTAGATCAATCTAGGAATGATAGCTTAATTGCGATGCATATTTTAGGACAAAATAATGCTAAACATGATTAATGATGGTCAAGAGCCTTTAAATTTTGATTTGGGGATACTAATTCCTCCTTGTTTAAAGTCGGGCAAACATCATGCGCTAAAAAGAAGAATATAGACAAGCCTAGAGCTCCATTATTCACAACTTTAAATATGTGTTGTTGTTTGAATGTTGGTTGGGCACAAGCATGGACCCTATACGTTAAACCGAGCAAAACGACGTCAAATATTGGTCAAAAGCCATAAACTCTACCATGACCAAATGCACTATGTGAAGTTGCACCCTATCCATAGCGACCACAATGAGGGCTCTCTCCAACATAGATTGTCCACCATCCAAGAGAACGTTAGCAAGTTTGTTGGTTTCTACAAGAAAAGTGGTAGGCCGGAACAAAAGTGGCATTGGATTACAAAGTCATGAAACTTTGGTGGCGAGTTTCTACCAACAAACTGAGAAGAAGCCTTTCACTTTGTCCCATTGTTTGTTGAAATTGAATGGAAAAGCAAAGTGGCAAACTGTTGTTAATGAGATCCACAATGGCACTAAGAAGTTGAATAAACATGATGGCACTAGCTCCAATCAATTGCTTCCATTGAACGATGACAAAAATGTGGATGGACGGACATACAAGCCACCGTGCCAAAGAGGAACCAACAGATGATGGGAAACAAGTGGAGGAGAGAGGCAAGCAAAGTGGTCACCAGAACATAAGGGGAGGAGATCCGAAGAACCTTCAGAGAACTTCTTAGTTTTGGTCCTTTCATCTCCATTATCATCTCATCCTTCACTATTGTAAGAGGAATTCCAAGTTGTGAGAACAAGTTGTAACTCTATTCATACTCATTTGGAGATGAAAGCTATTTGAGTTATCCATTTCATCTTATTGTGGACCTTCACGATATTATCGGTATGGTTTTCATGGGTTTAATCTCTGGTGTGATTGGTTTCTCGCTTATGACGCGTGATTAATTCCTCCTAGGTGTGGGAAATTTAGGTACGTGGTAAGATTCATTTGTGCTTGGTCTATATGACGTCATTTGTGTTTGTAGTCTTATGATCTGTCTAGTAAGTTGTTATACTGGGGCGAACCCTATGCGTGTAGTCCAATTTAAGGGCCCAGGCAACACGATCTCAAGAATTACATAGGTAACACATTATTTAGGAAATCTGCGAGCTCTGACGTGACATGTGGAGACATCTATGAGAACCGAAGACAATATGAGATAACGGTGATCCACGAAAACTTAATGTTTGGTTCCAGTCCAAGGACCTTAATTGTGGAGACAACCACTGTGTGCCAACGACAAAGCAGGACCATCGAATGAAATGTAATCGTGAGAGGAGTTCCAAGACTTTAAGGTGATCCGCCTACAGAATAGACATATCAAATACTATGAACATGATACAAGGTAACTGGTATTACCGTCACACTAGCACACTTGATATATACCATGAGATGAATTCTCTCCACGCCTAATCTCTCCATTGCAGGAAACACAACTCTACTTTCACGTTTATTTATGTTATTTACTTTCAATAGTTTTTACTGTTGTTACTATAAACCTTTTATCCTTATCACTCTGGCTTATCCGTCCACTAGGACAGTGATGAGTGATATTTTTACACTCATTCTTCCTTTGTTAAGACCGATATATTTCATTAGAACCAAGATATTCGCTCTGATATTACTAATAATGATTAATGACTGCAAATGATTCAAAAAATCCTCTCTTTGATGTGTTTCCACAGGAAATGGGCTAAAAAGGGAAGAAATGATTTGAGAATATGGAAGGGGGTGGAAATGGAGCAAGAAGGAATCAACAAGAGGCGCGCCAGAAGAAACAACATGAAAGACGGAGTTCGATACAACCACATGCAATCATATAAGCGGTCGTTTGACGTGGATTCCAAGGCGTCTCATCCACCCAAACGACTTTTATAAAGGGGACCCATCAAAATGTCAACAACACATCGTCAAGCAAGACAGAATAGAACCATCGTCACCCCACTTCACAAACCCTAGCCGCTGCCATTTCCATCTCCATAGCCACCATCACCACTATAGTCCATCTCCCCCTAGTTCATACGTGTAATCGTGCATCACACAAGGCATCCATTGTAAGACATATTTGAATCAATCAATATTCAAGATGTGTTCTTCTTGCAATCTAATCTTCACGTGTGAGTAGTTCGGTAAGGTATCGGTTGAGGCATAGGCCTTGCAACCCTCTATATTTGTTGTAGGGATCAATGGAAGGGCTTTCAATTAACATCCCGTATGTGTGAAATAAAATTGTTCCGTAGGTATCTCTTGTCTTGTCCGTGATCTTCATCCCTACAGACACGCAGGATCATGGAGATCGATGCACAGAGAGGCTAAGGGTAGGAAGAACTTGAAGTGTCATTCCGAACAACAGTGACAAAAGGGTTTAGTACGGTGATGCGGATCCAATCCTTGGGGATTCATGAGGTGTAGTCATTAAATGCCCAAAGCTCTTATCTGATTGTTTTAATCTTAATTATCGAGGCAACCCCACGCCGTGGATATGGCCTTCGGTAGGAAAACTAATTCTTGATGCAAGACTCGTGCCGGTCAAGATGTTATTTGGACACACCCCCACTTCGGTTCGTAACAAGCACATCTTGATGGCCGACTTCTAGCGCACAAATTAAGATCATATTTGGTCCCAACACAAATACATGGCTGTAAGCATAAAGACCTTATACCTGTACCTATTTTTATTTCTAGTGTTTGAATCATCATTTGCTTGATTGATCCGGTCAAAAGCCCAAATTGATCCTTTAACAAAAGCTTGCTAGAGACCATTGCTTCAAGGGAGCCTTCTTCTCATGGGTTTCATAACCCAACGCCATCTCTGGGGAAATAGGTGGATGATACTTTCTGTTCCTTTGTCGGATCACTAAAAGGAGGTATCAAGCCCTTTTTTTGGGCCGTTGTCGGGGAGTAGTTTAGTGTTCCTAGTCTTTGTGTTTAGAGCTTCTGTTAAAGTTCAATTTCAGTTTTTGTTTTAGTTTAAGTTTTATTTTTGTTGCAAGTCTTGTCAGTTGAAACCCCCCAAAAAGATTGCCATGGCTCGTAATCTTGGAAGTTTTTCTACTCCCATCAATAACTTCATGCGTGAAATGCTACCTCCTGAGCTTCCGTTGGTTTTTCCCTTGAAGAGGAAAGGGTGATGCAGCAAAGTAGCGTAAGTATTTCCCTCAGTTTGAGAACCAAGGTATCAATCCAGTAGGAGACAACGCACAAGTCACCGAATACCTGCACAAACAATCAACAACTTGCACCCAACTCGATAAAGGGGTTGTCAATCCCTTCACAGTTACTTGCAAAAGTGAGATCTGATAGAGATAAATAAACGGTAAAGTAAATATTTTTGGTATTTTTGGTTTATAGATTGGAAAGTAAATATTACAAAATAGTAGATCGGAAACTAGTATAATGTAAAATAGAACTTATATGATGGAAAAGAGACCCGAAGGCCATAGGTTTCACTAGTGGCTTCTCTCAGGATAGCAAATATTACAGTGGGTGAACAAATTACTGCCGAGCAATTGATAGAAATGCGCAATCTTATGACGATATTTAAGGCAATGATCATGAATATAGGCATCACGTCTGTGTCAAGTAGACCGAAACGATTCTGCATCTACTACTATTACTCCACACATCGACCGACTCCTGCCTGCATCTAGAGTATTAAGTTCATAAAGAATAGAGTAACACATTAAGTAAGATGACATGATGTAGAGGAATTAAATCAAGCAATATGATGAAAACCCAATCTTTTTATCCTCAATGGCAACAATACAATACATGCCTTGCTGCCCCTACTGTCATTGGGAAAGGACACCACAATATTGAACCCAAAGCTAAGCACTTCTCCCATTGCAAGAAAGATCAATCTAGTAGGCCAAATTAAACCGGTAATTCAAAGAGACTTGCAAACATATCAAAACATGCATATAAGAATTCAGAGAAGAACCAAATAGTATCCATAGATAATCTCATCATAAATCAACAATTCATCGCATCTCGGCAAACACACCACAAAAGAATATTACATCGAATAGATCTCCAAGAACACCGAGGAGAACATGGTTTTGAGAATCACAGAGAGAGCAGAAGCCATCTAGCTATGGACCCGTAGGTCTGTGGTAAACTACTCACGCTTCATCGGAGAGGTAATGGTGTTGATGTAGAAGACCTCCGTGATCGAATCCCCCTCCGGCAGGACGCCGGAAAAGGCCCCTAGATGGGATCTCACGGGTACAGAAGGTTGCAACGGTGGAAAAGTGGTTTCGTGGCTCTCTTGGATGTTTCTAGGGTATAAGAGTATAATAGGCAAAGGAGCTAGGTCAGGAGACCCATGAGGGGCCCATGAGGTAGGGGGCGCGCCCTCCTGCCTCGTGGCCGCCTTGTTCCATCTCTGATTTCATCTCCAAGTCTTCTGGTTTCCTTCTGGTCCAAGAAAGATTATCGCGAAAGTTTCATTCCATTTGGACTCCGTTTGGTATTCCTTTTCTACAAAACTCTAAAATAAGAAAAAACAACAGAAACTGGCACTGGGCTCTCGGTTAATAGGTTAGTCCCCAAAATAATTTAAAATAGCATATAAATGCCTATTAAACATCCAAAACAAATAATATAATAGCATGGAACAATCAAAAATATAGATACGTTGGAGACGTATCAAGCATCCCCAAGCTAAATTCATGCTCGTCCTCGAGTAGGTAAATGATAAAAACAGAACTATTGATATGGAATGCTACAAACATATTTATCCATGTAATTTTCTTTATTGTGGCATGAATGTTCAGATCCGAAAGATTCAAAACAAAAGTTCAATATTGACATAAAAATAATAATACTTCAAGCATACTAACAAATCAATCATGTCTTCTCAAAATAACATGGCCAAAGAAAGTTATCCCTACAAAATCATATAGTCTGGCTATGCTCTATCTTCATCACACAAAATACTTAAATCATGCACAACCCCGATGGAAAGCCAAGCAATTGTTTCATATTTTTGATGTTCTCAAACCTTTTCAATCTTCACGCAATACATGAGTGTGAGCCATGGATATATCACTAAGGTGGAATAGAATATGGTGGTTGTGGAGAAGACAAAAAGGAGAAGATAGTCTCACATCAACTAGGCGTATCAACGGGCTATGGAGATGCCCATCAATAGATATCAATGTGAGTGAATAGAGATTGCCATGCAACGGATGCACTAGAGCTATAAGTGTATGAAAGCTCAAAAAGAAACTAAGTGGGTGTGCATCCAACTTGCTTGCTCACGAAGACCTAGGGCATTTTGAGGAAGCCCATCATTGGAATATACAAGCCAAGTTCTATAATGAAAATTGCCACTAGTATATGAAAGTGACAAAATAGGAGACTCTCTATCATGAAGATCATGGTGCTACTTCGAAGCACAAGTGTGGAAAAAGGATAGTAACATTGCCCCTTCTCTCTTTTTCTCTCATTTTTTATTTGGGCCTTCTCTTTCTCTTTTTATGGCCTTTTTTTATTTTTATTTCGTCTGGAGTCTCATCCCGACTTGTGGGGGAATCATAGTCTTCATCATCCTTTCCCCACATGGGACAATGCTCTAATAATGAAGATCATCACACTTTTATTTACTTAGAACTCAAGAATTACAACTCAATGCTTAGAACAAAATATGACTCTATGTGAATGCCTTCGGTGGTGTACCGGGATGTGCAATGATTCAAGAGTGACATGTATGAAAGAATTATGATCGGTGGCTTTGCCACAAATACGATGTCAACTACATGATCATGCAAAGCAATATGACAATGATGGAGCGTGTCATAATAAATGGAACGACGGAAAGTTGCATGTCAATATATCTTGGAATGACTATAGAAATGCCATAATAGGTAGGTATGGTGGCTGTTTTGAGGAAGGTATATGGTGGGTGTATGGTACCGGCGAAAGTTGCGCGGCACTAGAGAGGCTAGCAATGGTGGAAGGGTGAGAGTGCGTATAATCCATGGACTCGACATTAGTCATAAAGAACTCACATACTTATTGCAAAAATCTATTAGTTATCGAAACGAAGTACTACGCGCATGCTCTTAGGGGGATAGATTGGTAGGTAAAGACCATCGCTCGTCCCCGACCGCCACTCATAAGGAAGACAATAAATAAATAAATTATGCTCCAACTTCATCACATAGAGGTTCACCATACGTGCATGCTACGGGAATCACAAACTTTAACACAAGTATCTCTCAAGTTCACAACTACTCCACTAGCATGACTCTAGTGTCACCATCTTCATATCTCAAAATGAACAAAAAGAATCAAACTTCTCATAGTATTCAATGCACTTTATATGAAAGTTTTTATTATATCCATCTTGGATGCCCATCATATTAGGACTAAATTTATAATAAAAGAAAATTACCATGCTGTTCTAAAAGACTCTCAAAATAATATAAGTGAAGCATGAGAGTTCAATAATTTCTATAAAACAAAACCACCGTCGTGCTCTAAAAAGATATAAGTGAAGTACTAGAGCAATATTGTCTAGCTCTAAAGATATAAGTGAAGCACCTAGAGTATTCTAATAAATCACGATTCACGTGTGTGTCTTCCAAAATGTGTGTACAGCAAGGATGATTGTGGTAAACTAAAGAGCAAAGACTCAAATCATACAAGATGCTCCAAGCAAAACACATATCATGTGGTGGATAAAAATATAGCCTCAAGTAAAGTTACCGATAGACGAAGACGAAAAAGGGCATGCCTTCCGGGGCATCCCCAAGCTTAGGCTTTTGGTTGTCCTTGAATATTACCTTGTGGGGCCTTGTGCATCCCCAAGCTTAGGTTCTTGCCACTCCTTATTCCATAGTCCATCAAATCCTTACCTAAAACTTGAAAACTTCACAACACAAAACTCAACAGAAAATCTCATAAGCTCCGTTAGTATAAGAAAATAAATCACCACTTTAAGGTACTGTTGCAAACTCATTATTTACTTATATTGGTGTAATATCTACTGTATTCCAACTTTTCCATGGTTCATACCCCCTGATACTACCCATAGATTCAACAAAATAAGCAAACAACACGCGAAAAACAGAATCTGCCAAAAACAGAATAGTCTGTAGTAATCTGTAACTCCCGAATACTTATGTAACTATAAAAATCCTACCAAAATTTGAAAACCTGAGAAATTTGTGTACCAATCCAGATAAAAAATAATCAGATCAAAATCACGTTTCTGTCAATTTTCAAAACTAATTTACTAAGCATAAAAGTTTCTGATTTTCAGCAGGATCAACACAACTATCACCGTAAGCTATCCTAAAGGTTTAACTTGGAACAAACACTAATTAAAACATGAAACCACATCTAACCAAAGGCTAGATGAATTATTTATTACTAAATAGGAACAAAAAGCAAGGAACAAAAATAAATTTGGATTGCCTCCCAACAAGCGCCATCGTTTAACACCCTCAGCTAGGCATAAAAACGTGAATAGATCTAGGTATTGCCATCTTTGGTATGCAATCCATAAGTGGATCTCATAATAGATTCATAAGGCAATTTAATTTTATTCTCAGGAAAGTGTTCCATGTATTTCCTTAATGGAAATTGGAATCTAATGTTTCCTTCTTTCATATCAATAATTGCACCAATCGTTCTAAGGAAAGGTCTACCAAAAATAATAGGACATGTAGGATTGCAATCTATATCAAGAACAATGAAATCTACGGGAACATGATTCCTATTTGCAACAATAATAACATCATTAATCCTTCCCATAGGTTTCTTAATAGTGGAATCTGCAAGATGCAAATTTAGAGAACAATCATCAAATTCACGGAAACCTAACACATCACACGAAGTTTTTGGAATCGTGGAAACACTAGCACCCAAATCACACAAAGCATAACATTAATAATCTTTAATCTTAATCTTAATAGTAGGTTCCCACTCATCATAATTTTTTCTAGGGATAGAAACTTCTAATTCAAGCTTTTCTTCAAAAGATTGCATCATAGCATCAACGATATGTCTAGTAAAAGCTTTGTTTTGATTATAAGCATGAGGAGAATTTAACACGGATTGCAAAAAGGAAATACAATATATTAAATAACAATTATCATAATTAATTCCTTGAAATCCAAAAGAGTGGGTTCATTGCTACTTAAAGTCTTGACCTCTCCAGTCCAACTTTTATCAATTTTTGCATCTAGATCTAAAAACTCGAATTATTGGGACGCCTTTTAACTAAAGTTGACTCATCTCCAGTCCCATCTTTATCAATATTCATATTGGAAAACAAAGATTTAATAGAGTCACATCAATCACTTTTAGATCTTCATCATTATTATCATTAAAACTAGAAGAACACGCTTTTACAAACCAATCTTTCTTAGCACGCATCTTAGCGGTTCTTTATTTGCACTCATCAATGGAAATTATCATGGCTTTGAGAGACTCATTGATATCATGCTTAGGTGGGATATATCTAAGTTTCAAAGAATCAATATCAAGAAAAAATTTATCCACGTTCCTAGCCAAATCATCAATCTTGAGAATTTTTTCTTCAATCAAAGCATTGAATTCTTTTGCGAACTCATAAATTCTTTAACACTATTCTCAAAATCAGAGGGCATCTTATTAAAATTTCCATAAGAGTTATTGTAGGAATTACCATAATTATTAGAGTAATTACTAGAACACGACCTAGGATTAAAATTGCCTCTATATGCGTTGTTACCAAAATTGTTCCTACCAACAAAATTCACGTCTATAGATTCGTTATTATTCTCAATCAAAGTGGACAAAGGAATATCATTAGGATCAGAAAGAACACTTTTATTAGCAAATAATTTCATAAGTTCATCCATCTTTCCACTCAGAACATTAATCTCTTCAATCGCATGAAACTTTTTACTAGTGGATCTTTCGGTGTGCCATTGAGAATAATTAACCATAATATTGTCTAGGAGCTTAGTAGCCTATCCTAAAGTGATTTCCATAAAAGTGCCTCCTGTGGCCGAATCTAAAAGATTTCTAGAAGCAAAATTCAATCCGGCATAAAATTTTTGTATAATCATCCACAAATTCAAACCATGTGTAGGGCAATTACGTATCGTCAATTTCATCCCGTCCCAAGATTGTGCAACATGCTCATGATCAAGTTGCTTAAAATTCATAATGTTGTTCCTAAGGGAGATGATCTTAGCGGGAGGAAAATACTTAGAGATGAAAGCATCTTTACACTTATTCCACGAATCAATACTATTTTTAGGCAAAGACGAAAACCACGTTTTAGCACGATCTCTAAGCAAAAACGGGAATAGCTTCAATTTAACAATATTATTATCCACATCTTTCTTCTTTTTCATATCATACAAATCAACGAAATTGTTTAGATGGGATGCGACATCTTCACTAGGAATGCCAGAAAATTGATCTTTCATAACAAGATTCAACAAAGTGGCATTAATTTCACAAGATTCAACATTAGTAGTGGGTGCAGTTGGAGTGCTAATAAAATCATTGTTGTTGGTATTGGAAAAGTCACACAATTTGGTATTATCTTGATCCATCGTGACAAAGCAAGCAATACAACACAAGCACACAAGAAGCAAGCGAAAAATACAAATGGAAGAGGGTGAAGAAAAGGCAAATCTTTTCAAAAATCGTTTTGGAGGTGGGGGAGAGGAAAAATGAGAGGCGAATGGCGAATAATGTAATGCAAGGGAGAATAGTTTATGATGGGTACTTGGTATGGCTTGACTTGACGTAGATCTCCCCGGCAACGGCGCCATAAATCCTTCTTGCTACCTCTTGAGATTGCATTGGTTTTTACCTTGAACATGAAAGGGTGATGCAGCAAAGTAGCATAAGTATTTCCCTCAGTTTGAGAACCAAGGTATCAATCCAGTAGGAGACAGTGCACAAGTCACCGAATACCTGCACAAACAATCAACAACTTGCACCCAACGTGATAAAGGGGTTGTCAATCCCTTCACGGTTACTTGCAAAAGTGAGATCTAATAGAGATAGATAAACGGTAAAGTAAATAATTTTGGTATTTGTGGTTTATAGATTGGAAAGTAAAGATTGAAAAATAGTAGATTGGAAACTAGTATAATGTAAAATAGAACTTATACGATTGAAAAGAGACCCGGGGGCCATAGGTTTCACTAGTGGCTTCTATGAAGATAGCAAATATTACGGTGAGTGAACAAATTACTGCCGAGCAATTGATAGAAAAGTGCAAAGTTATGACGGTATCTAAGGCAATGATCATGAATATAGGCATCACGTCCGTGTCAAGTAGACCGAAACAATTCTGCATCTACTACTATTACTCCACACATCGACTGACTCTTGCCTGCATCTAGAGTATTAAGTTCATAAAGAACAGAGTAACACATTAAGTAAGATGACATGATGTAGAGGAATTAACTCAAGCAATATGATCAAAACCCCATCTTTTTATCCTCGATGGCAACAATACAATACGTGCCTTGCTGCCCCTGCTGTCACTGGGAAAGGACACCGCAAGATTGAACCCAAAACTAAGCACTTCTCCCATTGCAAGAAAGATCAATCTAGTAGGCCAAACTAAACCGATAATTCGAAGAGACTTGCAAAGATACCAAATCATGCATATAAGAATTCAGAGAAGAACCAAATAATATTCATAGATAATCTGATCATAAATCCACAATTCATCGAATCTCGGCAAACACACCTCAAAAGAATATTACATCGAATAGATCTCCAAGAACATCGAGGAGAACATGGTATTGAGAATCAAAGAGAGAGAAGAAGCCATCTAGCTACTAGCTATGGACCAGTAGGTCTGTGGTAAACTATTCACGCTTCATCGGAGAGGTAATGGTGTTGATGTAGAAGCCCCCCATGATCGAATCCCTCTTCGACAGGACGCCGAAAAAGGCCCTAGACGGGATCTCATGGGTACAGAAGGTTGCGGCGGTGGAAAAGTGGTTTTGTGTCTCTCTTGGATGTTTCCAGGGTATAAAAGAATATATAGGCGAAGGAGCTAGGTCAGGAGACCCATGAGGGGCCCACGAGGTAGGGGGCGCACCCTCCTGCCTTGTGGCCACCTCGTTGCGTCTCCGACTTCATCTCCAAGTCTTCTGGTTTCCTTCTGGTCCAAGAAAGATCATCGCAAAAGTTTCATTCCATTTGGACTCCATTTGGTATTCCTTTTCTGCGAAACTCTAAAATCGGCACAAAAAAACAGAAACTGGCACTGGGCTCTCGGTTAATAGGTTAGTCCCCAAAATAATATAAAATAGCATATAAATGCCTATCAAACATCCAAAACAGAAAACATAACAACATGGAACAATCAAAAATTATAGATACGTTGGAGACGTATCATGAACCCATTGCACAACTTGGGATTCCAGCCACTAAGTATGAGATCAAACCGAACTTAGTTTCCATGGTTCAACACGACCAATTTGGAGGCTCCGCTTCTGAAGATGCTGGTATGCACTTGCATAATTTTACCGAACTGTGCAACATGACATACATTAAGGATTATTACCCTCGCGCTTTGAAGTTGCTCCTATTTCCTTTCTTCCCGAGAGGAAAAGCAAAAGAATGGCTTCTAGCTCTAGCTAGAGGCAATATAACTTCCTGTGTTGATTGTTGCAGCATATTTTTACTCAAGTTTTGCCCACCTGCAAAAAATATGCAGCTTCGTTCTTAGATTACAGGTTTCAAGTAGGAAGAAGGTGAGCCGCTAGCGCTTGCGTGGGATGGAATCAAATAAGCCATAAGGAATTGTCCTAACCATTGAATGGAGGAATGGTTAATCCTTCTTATGTTTTGTAATGGTTTAAATCATGTCGAGGAAAGTTGCATGGAAAACAAAAAACTGTCTATGCACACGCAAGATCTATCCATGGAGAAGCATAGCTACGAGAGGGGGAGAGCATCTTCATACCCTTGAAGATCGCTAAGTGGAAGCGTTTATCAACGCGGTCGATGTAGTCGTACACCTTCACGACCCGTCTTGATCAAGTATCGAATGTACGACACCTCCGCGTTCAGCACACGTTCAACTCGATGACGTCCTCACCTTCTTGATCCAGCAAGAGGGGCGAAGTAGTAGATGAGTTCCGGCAACACGACGGCGTGGTGATAGTGGTGGTGAAGAACAATATCCGCAGGGCTTCGCCAAGCACAACGAACACTATGACGGAGGATAAACTAGAGGGGCGGGGTTGCTGGCACACGACTTGGTAAATCTTGATGTGTTCCGGGTGCTAGCCCTGCCCCTCTATTTATATGTTGAGCCCTGGGGTCGTTTCTTGGAGAAAGAGCATCCTCAAAGACGGTTTAGCCCGCAAGGCAACAGTCCTTCTTAGACTCCAGGAGCAGACGCCAGTCCCTAGCGTCTCGCCTCTTTGGCTCCCGCAAAACTGCCTTTTGCACCTTCCTAAAGCCCCGTGGGCTTTACCCCTTGTCCCAAATAGAGTGTTCTCGTACCCGAACATTTTGGGAAACATCGAAACCCCTTCCAGTAAATTCTAGAACCCTTCCAGAGACCAAACACTATTATCCCATATATCAAATTTTACCTTCGGACTATTCCAGAGCTCCTCATCATGTCCGTGATCTCATCCAGGACTTCGAACAACATTCATAACTCATATAATACTATATCATCAACGGATGTTAAGCGTGCGGACCCTACGGGTTCGAGAATGATGTAGACACGACCGAGACGCTTTTTCGGTCAATAGCCAATAGCAGGTCCTGGATGCCCATATTGGTTCCTACATATTCTACGAAGATCTCTATCGGTCGAATCTTTATGACAACTTACATAGTTTTTGTCCGCTGGTATGTTACTTGCCCGAGATTCGATCGTTGGTATCTCCATACCTAGTTCAATCTTGTTACTCGCAAGTCTCTTTACTCGTTCCATAATGTATTGTCCTGTAACTAACTCCTTAGTCACTTTGCTTGCAAGTTTCTTGTGATGTTGTATTATCGAGAGGGCCCAAAAATACCTCTCCGTCACACGGAGTGACAAATCCCAATCTTGATCCATGCCAACCCAACAGGCACCTTCAGAGATATCCGTAGAGCACCTTTATGATCACCCAGTTACGTTGTGACATTTATTGGCACACAAGGCATTACTCTGGAGTCCGAGAGTTGCATGATCTCATGGTCGAAGAAACCTGTATTTGACATTAATAAAGTAGTCACAATAAACTGAACGATCATATGCTATGCTAACGGCTGGGTCTTGTCCATCACATCATTCTCCTAATGATGTGATCCCGTTATCAAATGACAACTCATGTCTATGGTTAGGAAACCTTAACCATCTCTAATCAACGAGTTAGTCTAGTAGAGGCTCACTAGGGACACGGTATTTGTTTATGTATCCACACATATATTTAAGTTTCCAGTCAATACAATTCTATCATGAATAATAAACCTTTATCATGAATAAGGAAATATAATAATAATAACTTTATTATTGCCTCTAGGGCATATTTCCATCAGTCTCCAACTTGCACTAGAGTCAATAAACTAGATTACATTGTAATGAATCTAACACCCATTGAGTCTTGGTGCTGATCATGTTTTGCTCGTGGAAGAGGCTTAGTCAACGGGTCTGCTACATTCAGATCTGTATGTACTTTACAATTTTCTATGTCTCCATCCTCGACATATTCACTAATGGAGTTGAAGCGTCGCTTGATATTTTTGGTTTTCTTGTGAAACCTGGGATCCTTAGCAATGGCAATTGCTCCAGTCTTGTGACAAAAGATTGTCATTGGACCCAATGCACTGGGTACTACCCCTAGGTCGGATATGAACTCCTTCATCCAGACTCCTTCATGTGTTGCTTTCGAAGCAACTATGTACTCCGCTTCACACGTAGATCCCGCCACGCCGCTCTGCTTAGAACTGCACCAACTGACAGCTCCACCATTTAATATAAACATGTATCTGGTTTGCGAGTTAGAGTCATCTGGATCTGTATCGAAGCTAGCATCGATGTAACCCTTAATGACGAGCTCTTCGTCACCTCCATAAACGAGAAATATATCCTTGGTCCTTTTCATGTACTTCAGGATATTCTTGACCGATGTCCAGTGATCCACTCCTGGATTACTTTGGTACCTCTCTGCTATACTTATGGCAAGACACACATCAGGTCTGGTACACAGCACGACATACATTATAGAACCTATGGTGGAGGCATAGGGAATGACTTTTATTCTCTCTCTATCTTCTGCCATGGTCAGGCTTTGAGTCTTACTCAATTTCACACCTTGCAAAACAGGCAAGAACCCCTTCTTGGACTGATCCATTTGGAACTTCTTCAAAATCTTATCAAGGTATGTGCTTTGTGAAATTTCTATTAAGCGTTGCTACCTCTTGAGCTTGCGTTGGTTTTCCCTTGAAGAGGAAAGGGTGATGCAGCAAAGTAGCATCAGTATTTCCCTCGGTTTTGAGAACCAAGGTATCAATCCAGCAGGAGACAACGTACAAGTCACCGAATACCTGCACAAACAATCAACAACTTGCACCCAACGCGATAAAGGGGTTGTCAATCCCTTCACGGTCACTTGCAAAAGTGAGATCTGATAGAGATAGATAAACGGTAAAGTAAATATTTTTGGTATTTTTGGTTTATAGATTGGAAAGTAAAGATTGCAAAATAGTAGATCGGAAACTGGCAAGATGTAAATGAGATTCAATAATATGGAAAAGAAACCCGGGGGGCATAGGTTTCACTAGTAGCTTCTCTCAAGATAGCAAATATTACGGTGGGTGAACAAATCACTGCCGAGCAATTGATAGAAAAGCGCATAGTTATGATGATATCTAAGGCAATGATCATGAACATAGGCATCACGTCCGTTTCAAGTAGACTGACTCTGGCCTGCATCTACTACTATTACTCCACACATCGACCGCTATCCAGCATGCATCTAGAGTACTAAGTTCATAAAGAACAGAGTAATGCATTAAGTGAGATGACATGATGTAGAGGAATTAACTCAAGCAATATGATGAAAACCCCATCTTTTTATCCTCAATGGAAACAATACAATACGTGCCTTGCTGCCCCTATTGTCACTGGGAAAGGACAATGCAAGATTGAATCCAAAGCTAAGCACTTCTCCCATGGCAAGAAAGATCAATCTAGTAGGCCAAACTAAACCCATAATTCGAAGAGACTTGCAAAGATATCAAATCATGCATATAAGAATTCAGAGAAGAACCAAATAATATTCATAGATAATCTGATCATAAATCCATAATTCATCAGACTCGGCAAACACACCGCAAAAGAATATTACATCGAATAGATCTCCAAGAACATAGAGGAGAACATGGTATTGAGAATCAAAGAGAGAGAAGAAGCCATCTAGTTAATAACTATGGACCCGAAGGTCTGTGGTAAACTACTCACGCTTCATCGGAGGGGTAATGGTGTTGATGTAGAAGCCCTCCATGATCGAATCCCCCTCTGGAAGGACGCATGAAAAGGTCCCTAGATGGGATCTCACGGGTACAGAAGGTTGTGGCAGTGAAAAAGTGGTTTCGTGGCTCTCTTGGATGTTTTCAAGGTATAAGAGTATATATAGGCGAAGGAACTAGGTCAGGAGAGCTACGAGGGGTCCACGAGGGTGGGGGCGCGCTCTCCTGCCTTGTGGCTTCCTCGTTGCGTCTCCGACTTCATCTCCAAGTCTTCTGGTTTGCTTTTGGTCCAAGAAAGATCATCACGAAGGTTTCATTCCGTTTGGACTCCGTTTGGTATTCCTTTTCTGCGAAACTCTAAAATAGGCAAAAAAAAACAGAAACTAGCACTAGGCTCTTGGTTAATAAGTTAGTCCCAAAACTAATATAAAATAGCATATAAATGCCTATTAAACATCCAAAACAGATAATATATTAGCATGGAACAATCAAAAATTATAGATACGTTGGAGACGTATCAAGCATCCCCAAGCTTAATTCCTGCTCGTGCTCGAGTAGGTAAATAATAAAAATAGATTTTTTGATGTGGAATGCTACCTAACATATTTATCCATGTAATTTTCTTTATTGTGGCATGAATGTTCAGATCTAAAAGATTCAAGACAAAAGTTTAATGTTGACATACAAATAATAATACTTCAAGCATACTAAGAAAGCAATCATGTCTTCTCAAAATAACATGGACAAGGAAAGCTATCCCTACAAAATAATATAGTCTGGCTATGCTCTATCTTCATCACACAAAATATTTAAATCATGCACAACCCCGATGGCAAGCCAAACAATTATTTCATACTTTTGATGTTCTCAAACTTTTTCAATCTTCATGTAATACATGAGCGTGAGCCATGGATATAACACTATAGGTGGAATAGAATGGTGGTTGTGGAGAAAAAAAAGGAGAAGATAGTCTCACATCAACTAGGCGTATCAACGGGTTATGGAGATGCCCGTCAATAGATATCAATGCGTGTGAGTAGGGACTGCCATGCAACGGATGCACTAGAGCTATAAGTGTATGGAAGCTCAAAAAGAAACTAAGTGGGTGTGCATCCAACTTGCTTGCTCACGAAGACCTAAGGCATTTTGAGGATGCCCATCATTGGAATATACAAGCCAAATTCTATAATGAAAATTCCCACTAGTATATGAAACTGACAAAATTGGAGACTCTCTATCATGAAGATCATGGTGCTACTTTCAAGCACAAGTGTGGTAAAAGGATAGTAACATTGTCCCTTCTCTCTTTTTCTCTCATTTTTTTTATTTATTTGGGCCTTCTCCTTTTTTATGGCCTCTTTTTTCTTGTCCGGAGTCTCATCCCGACTTGTAGGGGAATCATAGTCTCATCATCCTTTCCTCACATGGGGCAATGCTCTAATAATGAAGATCATCACACTTTTATTTACTTACAAGTCAAGAATTACAACTCAATGCTTAGAAATATGACTCTATGTGAATGCCTACGGCAGTGTACCAGGATGTGCAATGATTCAAGAGTTACATGTATGATAAAATTATGAACGGTGGCCTTGCCACACATACAATGTCAACCACATGATCATGCAAAGCAATATGACAATGATCGAGCATGTCATAATAAATGGAACGATGGAAAGTTGCATGCCAATATATCTTGGAATGGCTATGGAAATGCCATAATAGGTAGGTATGGTGGCTGTTTTGAGGAAGGTATATGGTGGGTGTATGGTACCGGCGGAAGTTGCGTGACACTAGAGAGGCTAGCAATGGTGGAAGGGTGAGAGTGCGTATAATCCATGGACTCGACATTAGTCATAAAGAACTCACATACTTATTGCAAAAATCTATTAGTTATCAAAATTAAGTACTACGCGCATGCTCTTAGGGGGATAGATTGGTAGGAAAAGACCATCGCTGGTCCCGGACCGCCACTCATAAGGAAGACAATCAATAAATAAATCATGCTCCAACTTCATCACATAATGGTTCACCATACGTGCATGCTACGGAAATCCAAACTTTAACACAAGTACCTCTCAAATTCACAACTACCCTACTATCATGACTCTAATATCACCATCTTCATATCTCAAAACAATCATAAAGAATCAAACTTCTCATAGTATTCAATGCACTTTCACTACTGGAATCAGCTACTTTGCCATCTACCAGATCTTTGCCGTCCGCTAACGGACGGCAAAGAAGCTCTTTGCCATCAGCTACCGAAAAGCAGATGGCAAAGAAAGAGCTGACGGTAAAGAATGTCTTTGCCATCAGCCATCTCTTTGCCGTCAACTAGCGGACGGCAAAGAATCTTTGCCGTCCGCTGGCTGATGGCAGAGAGGGAGGTGTCACCCACTAACAGGAAAACTTAACGTCCCCCTTCTTTGCCGTCCACAGTAGACGACAAAGATAGAACAAAAGCTAACGGCAAAGGCACGGCGGACGACAAAGGCTAACCTAACTAACGGCCGAGCCCCCCGCCCGTTACTCTCTCTATTTCTTCCTCTCTCCTCCCCGATGCCCACATCGATCCACACCCACCGCGCCGCACCCGCCGCCCGGCGCCGCCCCCGCCACCACCCCTGCTCCCGCCGCCCTGTGCCGCCCCCGCCCC
>NW_021220634.1:122523-146536 GCF_002162155.2 Triticum dicoccoides
CCCGGCACCACACCCCGACACCACACCCCGACACCCTGACCCCGTGAGCCCGTCATTGATTATAGTGATGATGATGATTATGCATTTATTGATGATACTGATCAAGATTATTATTGTACTTGATGATGATACACTTAAGTGATATACATATTATTATTCATGTCGGTATTTTTTTGCCGTTGTACTAATTTCGTTTACTCTTTGTCATGGCAGGTGTTGAAAGATGGTGGGCGCTGGTCGGGAGCGCTCCGAGGACCCTTCTTCGTCGGCGCGTGCGACGAGGTCTTCCATTCCACATGCACCTCTCCGCCAAGCATTGCTGGACAGTATGGCGACACCGCCGGGCCCTTCTTCATCGACCGCGGTGCCGAGCAGGGGACGAGGTAAGAAGAAGAGAGCAGCTGGAGCACGTGGTCGCGGGAGAGGAGGTAGGGTGACTGCGAGGGCGCCTTCCTCGCCGCCACCCCTAGCTATTTCACCCGAGCACGTGACTGCTAGGGTGGACTCGTCCGAGGAGGAGGCTACACGGACTCTGGTCCACGAGCCTCCGGTTCACGAGCCTCCGGTCCACGGGCCTTCGGGCCATGAGAGTTCGGCCCACGAGACCCCGGAGGAACACACGTCTGGATGGGGTACCTGGCCGGATGAGCCTGAGGGGCCGAGTGGCCATGCTGATGATGGCGGGGTGCCGACTGATATTGACAAGGAAGGGGGCACCGTCTACCAGCGTGGTGCTACACGGCGCCCGGACGTGCCGGCGACCCGCGAGCAGAGGTGGTTGATTTTCCCTGATGGGGAGAGGTAAGTGCATTTAATCTTTTTGTACCCTTCTGCATTCACATTTCTTCAAATATCAGTCATGCATTCACACGTTGACCTTGTCATGCTGCAGGGGTTGGGACCACCATCATAGTGTCCGCCGGCCCAACTCCGTCCTTGGAGGCGGCGGAGAGGCAGCGGGAGTTGGAGGAGAGGACGACAAAGATGTTGGAGGAGGAGAGGGCACGGAATGACATGCAGGCAAGGGCCATGTACGAGCTCCTTGTGGTAAGTTTTTTCTACACATTAGCCAAAACATTCATGTAGTGTTTGTCTCATTACTGACTAGTATGATTGAGTCGTCAAAACCAAATGTGCAGTCTGTGTGCGAGAAGTCCGGTCAGACCGCTTGGCCGATGCCAGTGATTGCTCTTGGGACCACGGTCAGTTTAATTTGAATGGACATTACTTGCTAGTCTTAACATTTGAGTGTCATCATGCTAACGAGACATTGGAAATGATCTTTGGTGCAGCGTAACTCCAGACATGCATCGCACGATCCTTCTCCAGCTACCGGCACGAGCCACCCCGCTACAACACCTCCATGATCACGGTAAGTGTCTCTAGTGTTTTGCTTAACAAATGCATAAAGACCTAGACTTAGCTTTATTTCCTCCAATATGCTTACCATAATGACTTAGAGTTAGCTTCTTTTCCTCCAAAATGACTTAATAAGCTTACTAACCTCCAAAACCATCCATCTTACCTAGGTTAGCTCTAAAATGATGCATTTTACCCAAGTTGGCTCTAAAATGACCCATTTTACCTAGATTAGCTCATAAACGATCCATTTCACCTAGGTTAGCTCCAAAATGACCCATCTTACCTAGGCTAGCTCCAAAATGACCCATTTTACCTAGATTAACTCATAAATGATCCATTTCACCTAAATTAGCTCTTAAATGATCCATTTCACCTTAGTTAGCTCAAAAACAATCCATTTCACTTTAATTAGCTAAAAAACGATGCATTTCACCTTACTTAGCTCATAAACGACCCATTTCAACTAAGTTAGCTCATAAATGATCCATTTCACCTAAGTTAGCTCAAATACGATCCATTTCAACTTAGTTAGCTCAAAAACAATCTATTTCACCTTAGTTATCTCATAAACGACCCATTTGAACTAAGTTAGCTCATAGATGATCCATTTCACCTTAGTTAGCTCATAAACGACCCATTTCAACTTAGTTAGCTCATATATGATCCATTTCACCTAAGTTAGCTCATAAATGACATATACTTCTTGTTCTAGTCTTCTTCTTCTAATCACCTATTTCGAACTTTCTTATTTGCCATTTTGCAGATTTCATTCACTTCATGAAAGCTAGCTTGCTATGATGGAGTGCTTGTTTTTTCTTTGATGAAACTTTGCATTGTATCTAGCTTGCTATGATGGAACTTGCTATATTGATCAAACTTTGCATTGTAATATGTATATGGATGGAACAATGTGTATGGGTGGAACTTGCTTATGTATGAATGGATGAAACTTAATTATGTGCCGGATATATATGTGATATGTTTGCTGTTAAATAGCCCTGTGAAATATATCTATAAATGTCATATATATTTGCTGTGAAAATTGTTGGATTCAGGAAAAACAAAAAAAGCCAATATACAGGCTCTTTGCCGTGTGCCACCGACGGCAACGGCCTCTTTGCCGTCCGCCGCGAATGACAAATAGGACACGTAGCCAACTGTGCTTCCTGGGAGCTGACCCATTTGGCCAGTTTGCCTACAGTGGCAGATGACAAAGAGTGGTGACGTCATGCTGACACCATGCGGCGGACAGCAAAGGGCTGCCGTTAGCCACCTAACGGACTAACAGAGAAATTTTTGCCGTCTGCTTTCTTTGCCGTCCGCTGCGGATGGCAAAGGACCCTTTGCCGTCAGCCGCATAAAGCGGACAGCAAAGTAGCTGTTTGCCGGATCTTACTTTGCCGTCATGTTTGCTGTCCGCGGCGGACGGCAAAGACCTTTGCCGTCCACCGTGGCAGACGGCAAAGTAGCTGATTCCTGTAGTGTTTATATGAAAGTTTTTATTATATCCATCTTGGATGCCCATCATATTAGGACTAATTTTATAACCAAAGCAAATTACCAAGCTGTTCGAAAAGACACTCAAAATAATATAAGTGAAGCATGAGATTTCAACAATTTTTATAAAATAAAGCCACCGCCCTGCTCTAAAAATATATAAGTGAAGCACCAGAGTAGTATAGCTCAAAAGATATAAGTGAAGTACATAGATTATTCTAATAAATCACGATTCATGCGTGTCCCTCCCAAAAGGTGTGTACAACAAGGATGATTGTGGTAAACTAAAAAGAAAAGACTCATATCATACAAGACGCTCTAAGCAAAACACATATCATATGGTGAATAAAAATATAGCCTCAAGTAAAGTTACCGATAGACGAAGACGAAAGAGGGGATGCCTTCCGGGGCATCCCCAAGCTTAGGCTTTCGTTTGTCCTTGAATTTTACCATGGGGTGCCTTGGGAATCCCCAAGCTTAGTCTCTTTCCACTCCTTATTCCAAATTCCATCAAATCCTTACCCAAAACTTGAAAACTTCACAACACAAAACTCGACAGAAAATCTCATGAGGTCCGTTAGTATAAGAAAATAATTCACCACTTTAAGGTACTGTTGCAAACTCATTATTTATTTATATTGGTGTAATATCTACTGTATTCCAACTTCTCCATGGTTCATACCCCCGATACTACCCATAGATTCATCAAAATAAGCAAACAACACGCGAAAAACAGAATATGTCAAAAACAGAACAGTCTGTAGTAATATGTAACTCTCGAATACTTATGTAACTCTAAAAATCCTAAAAATTAGGAAAGCCTGCGAAATTTGTGTACAAATCCATATAAAAAAGATTCAGATCAAAATCACGTTTCTCTGAATTTTCAAAACTAATTTACAAAGCGCAAAAGTTTCTGATTTTCAGCAGGATCAACACAACTATCACCCTAAGCTATCCCAAAGGTTCTACTTGGCACAAACACTAATTAAAGCATAAAACCACATCTAACCAGAGGCTAGATGAATTATTTATTACTAAATAGGAGCAAAAATCAAAGAACAAAAATAAAATTGGGTTGCATACCAACAAGCGCTACCGTTTAACGCCCTTAGCTAGGCGTAAAAACATAAATAGATCTGGGTATTCCCATCTTCGATATGCAATTCTTTCCTCATAAAATTCTCCAAAACTCGTCTTAGCAAATCTATCCTTTCCTTTATTTCCCTTTTAGAAGATGAACTTAAATCATGGAAAGGGCTTTGGTAATTTTAACATTCATAAACCCATAGTCAGGATCATCACCATAAATATCATCATATAAAATGCGTAGTTCATTCCTAACGGGTTCCTTCATCAGTTTGTTCAACCAATCTCTACTGAATCCTACATAAATTCCTCTAGTAATCCAATCAAACTCATCGAAAGCCTCTAGGTACAAAGATTGAGATATTTGAGGATAGGGAACTCTCTTCCTAGGATTTTCACTATAAGATTGATAATCTCTAGCTTCCAAACTACGCATGGTTTCTTTATCATAAAGAATGCCTATAATCGGAGGGTGTTCAACATCCTTTTTATAGAAGGCAAAAATATCCCTAGCTTGTTTTATTATGAAATCAAATTCACTCATAAGGATAATAGTGGCAATCTTTTTAGCTATTGGGTGATTAATATTGGGAAGTTCATAAAACACCTTTTGAAAAGCAGGATGAATATGCACAAATTTTCTTTCTAATTTCCCAGCGAGCATAACAATGGTATCTGCATAGCAGTTGGTCTCAAGAAGAATAGACCTTTTATTAATAGGCATGGATCCTGTGCAATCAAAGAATTCTTGGATAACACCTTTTCCAATAATATTACCATCCCCCACACGAAAGATTTTTGTTTTGTAATTAGGTGGAGTTTTAGTTTCATGATTCAAAGAACAAGATTCAAGTGTTTCCTCAAGATTTTCAAAGATAACCTCCCCAGTTTCAGACATGATGGCAACAAACCAAACTAACAAACAAGCATACAAGAAGCAAGCGAAAAGAGACGAACAGAAGAGGGGCAAAGAAAAGGAAAAGGTTTTCGAAAATCGTTTTAGAAGTGAGGGAGAGCAAAACGAGAGGCGAATGGTGAATAATGTAATGCAAGGGAGAAGTGTTTATGATGGGTACTTGGTATGGCTTGACTTGACGTAGATCTCCTCGGCAACGGCGCCAAAAATCCTTCTTGCTACCTCTTGAGCTTGCGTTGGTTTTCCCTTGAAGAGGAAAGGGTGATGCAACAAAGTAGCATAAGTATTTCCCTCAGTTTTGAGAACCAAGGTATCAATCCAGTATGAGAAAAACGCACAAGTCACCGAATACCTGCACAAACAATCAACAACTTGCACCCAACGCGATAAAGGGGTTGTCAATCCCTTCACCGTCACTTGCAAAAGTGAGATCTGATAGAGATAGGTAAATGGTAAAATAAATATTTTTTGATATTTTTGGTTTATAGATTGGAAAGTAAAGATTGAAAAATAGTAGATCAGAAACTAGCAAGATGTAAATGAGATACAATAATATGGAAAAGAAATCCAGGGGGCACATGTTTCACTAGTGGCTTCTCTCAAGATAACAAATATTACGATGGGTGAACAAATTACTACTGAGCAAATGATGATATCTAAGGCAATGATCATGAACATAGGCATCACGTCCGTGTCAAGTAGACCGACTCCTGCCTGCATCTACTACTATTACTCCACACATCAACCGCTATCCAGCATGCATCTAGAGTATTAAGTTCATAAAGAACGACATAATGCATTAAGTGAGATGACATGATGTAGAGGAATTAACTCAAGCAATATGATGAAAACCCCATCTTTTTATCCTCGATGGCAACAATACAATACGTGCCTTGCTGCCCCTACTATCACTGGGAAACGACACCACAAGATTGAACCCAAAGCTAAGCACTTCTCCCATGGCGAGAAAGATCAATCTAGTAGGCCAAACTAAGCCGATAATTTGAAGAGACTTGCAGAGATATCAAATCATGCATATAAGAATTCAGAGAAGAACCAAATAATATTCATAGATAATCTGATCATAAATCCAAAATTCATCAGATCTCGGCCAACACACCGTAAAAGAATATTACATCGAATAGATCTCCAAGAACATCGAGGAGAACATGGTATTGAGAATCAAAGAGAGAGAAGAAGCCATCTAGCTAATAACTATGGACCCGAAGGTTTGTGGTAAACTACTCACGCTTCATCAGAGAGGTAATGGGGTTGCTGTAGAAGCCCTCTGTGATCGAATCCTCCTAAGGCAGGACGCCGGAAAAGGTCCCTAGATGGGCTCTCACGGGTACAAAAAGTTGCGGTGGTGGAAAAGTGGTTTTGTGGCTCTCTTGGATGTTTTCAGGGTATAAGAATATATATAGGCGAAGGAACTATGTCAGGGGAGCTATGAGGGTCCCACTATTCGCACACGAACACGTCGCCGTGTACCCTTGACACCGCAGCTCACATCGAAGGAGACCGGTCCGGAAGCGCGGTACACAGGCAATCTGGCGGGTGCTTTTGTAGACCCGAAACACCACACGCCCGGGAGGGACCCCCTCGCCATATTTCGCCTCCTGACAGGGCTGCATTCCGATAGCTCTAACTTTTGCATACAGACTCGGATTGGGATGGTTTTTATATCAAAATCTATCGTTTTGACGAGACGAAGATAATTCGTGTAGATCATTGTTTCATAAGAGGCAGTATTGAGGGTGTCATCAGCCGAGTAGTGTTCTGGATATAAAATCTCAGTACCTCAAACATAACTTCGGCCTTAGAGATGAGACCGATGGCTATGGCCCAAATATAAAAGTTTCACATTTTGATGATACAAAACTTTGTCACATTGAGCACTTTTCCATTTGAGGTCTTCTTAATTATGCTTTTGACCATGCCAAAATCTGGTGTCAACACATGCCCCCCTATTTTTCGGCAAAGCTTGTGTGCCGAAAAATAACTTGCGCATAGCTTGTTCTAAGGATGATGTCAACACTCCATCAGCCATTTTGCATGTTCTTAGGACGATAAGTATATATCGACCATTGCTTGTTGAACCTCTTGATGCAAACTTGGGTGAAAAATTCTCGACTTCTATAACAATCTGGTGATAAGGTTCCATAGATCAAAACCATCCTCCGGACCATATTGTTCTCCCTTTCGCTAGGATTTTGCAGATAATCAAGAATGAACTTCCTCCAATCCTTACTTCGTCTGCATAAAAGTTTATTAGTGGCCGAAGCTGTGGACTTCGGTTCGGCCTTACCTATCTTGATGAGACGAAGCATCGGCTATTGAGAGAAATGCAGTACACCATGATTAACATAGTAGCCAGATGTTTGCTGTGCCAACTCATTCAAATTGTCATGTGTAAATATATGAACAATACTAAAGCAACCCAAGGTAAATTCTATATCTAGACATACCTCAAGGTAAACTATAAGTGATTCGTCAAAACATTGATAACCCTTGGATATTTGTTGCACCACTCATAACGAATCACTGAAAGCCTCAATGTGATTAACACCTATGGCACCAAAAAGCTCCAAACCAAACAACATTGCATATTCGGCTTTGCTCATTTCTGCATAAATATTAAGCGGTATGAGGCTTCATAGAATAGCACCATAAGGAGATATATAAACAACACCAAGACCTTGGCCATTGCTAGAAATTTAATCATCAATATATAATCACCATGGTACTAGAGAGATAAAGCTAACATCAGTATTATGCATGATGTCAATATGATGCTCAATAATAAAATCAACCATGATTTGGCTTTACATAAATTCTGAAAACTAATAAGCCAAAGCACACACAATCAAAATGTAAGTCCACTTTGCAGTTTTGGTGAATTGGTATATGCATAATATCTTCAATGGCATCAATTTGACAGATTTCTATGCAAGCACTTATCTCAATCTCTACTCAAACTAAGGACGATGTTAGAATACCACACTGGCCATTCTTAGATATGTTCTTAGGGCGATAGATAAATATATTACCACAAGGTCCATGCAGAATTCACCCACCAAAGTATGTATAGCCGAAATAAACAAATGAAATAGCAATAAAATATTTTGTCCCCTTTGTATTCGCAATAATAATGTAACTAACCAAATGTATAGTGATTTGGTAATACCCTGTCATGATATAGAAAATTATGTTGCATCCATGGACCAAAATAAGTCCATGGAGGGTAATTGATCATACCTGTGGGTGAATTCCATGGCAAAGACATCAATGGCATTGTTGAAGAAAATGGATGATGTGCTAACCGAAGATTTTGATGTTGTGATGCACACCTTCGGCTTAATTGTTTGTTGCTTCCATTCTTCTCTTTCTTCACTTTTATGGACTTGTCGCAATAGAAGCATGCACATCATTTTTGTTATGAATGACCCTCTTGTGAACCCATGCCATGTTCTTCTGTCTCAGCTCTTGTGCACTAAGATTTTGTTATTCCTTCTTTTGCCAATACAATAAGCCGAGTGGGCATCTCGGCTGTAATTCCATTTTGACCAATGGAAATTCCTTTTCGCCCTTGTGCACTCTCCACTTCTTTTCTTCAGATTTGGCACTTTGATTCTCAATAATTGGTTGGTTCGTCTCGTTTCCTTTAGTAGCCAATGTCAACACTTTAATTGGCTCTTTTTCATTTAAGACCAAATCTGAAGTTGCACTCTTACAACCATCTCTTTTAACATGGTAAACTTGCCTGACCACTTCTTTCTTCTTCCTTGAGTTCTGGATTGATTCCTTATGATTGAAACGGTCTTTAACATGTGATTGTTCAGATGCTGATCTTCTCGGAGCTGCATAATATTGGTGAGATGGTCTAAAATAAGATGGAGAATGTGCCCTTGTATCATACCTGTCTGATGATGTATATGGATCTATATGAGCATAGGGAGGCATCCACGACATTGGCATTGGCGGCCCAAAATAAGGATATGAATATGTTGCATTAAAATTCTCACTTTTCCAATGCCGATCCTCATATTTGTGCCTTGGGGGTGATCTTGGTTTCTTTGCATGATTTGGCTGATAAGCATTCTTATCTTCACTCTTCTTTTGATATTTATCCAATAGTTCAGCGAAGGTGATTTTCCAGCTCTTACACTTGCGCTTATTTGGGCCTTTGTTTTCTTTTGGTTTACTTCTATTGACCATTAGATTTGCTTGCTGCTCCTCAGTTCTTGGCTTCGTCCGGAAGCGAGGTACACAGGCAATCCGGCGAGTGCTTTTGTAGACCCGAAACCCCACATGCCTAGGAGGGACCCCGTCAGGAGGCGCGGCGGCTATGGGCTGCCCTAGGTCGACCTGATCGCCCCAAGGGCCTCGAGGTTCCCCGCCCTACAACAAGAAGAACAGACGAAGAACGAGGAAAAAGAAGAACTAGGGTTAAGGAGAAAAGATAAAAGATAAACAGTGATAGATGATTTGATTGATTGTGTGTTGTTCAATCGGCCGTCACCCCTTAGATATATAAGAGGCGGCTAGACTTCCCATGCAAGGAAAAGGCTTGGATTCACGTCCAAAACCCTAGTCAAATTCTGATTGGTTTGTCCGAACTTTCCAAAACTGTTCGGTTTGAACTGGCTGCACTTTGCGGTTTTTTTTGTGGTGGTAAAGGACCTCGGATGGAAATGAGTCCAAAAGCAATCTTGACCGTTTCAACGAGACGACCAACTTTCATGTTGAACATTTTTTGATCAGAGGTTATCTTGAGGGTCAAATAGCTCGTGCAAAACATCTGTTTGCTCGCGCTACCCATCAGACATGGCGTCTGGTGGGGCGCGCCATATTTCGCCTCCTGACAGGGCTGCATTCCGATAGCTCTAATTTTTGCATACGAACTCCGATTGGGATGATTTTTATATCAAAATCGTTCGTTTGGACGAGACGAAGACAATTCTTGTAGATCATTTTTCTATACGAGGCAGTATTGAGGGCGTAATCAGCCGAATAGTGTTCTGAATACAAAGTCTTAGTACTTCTAACATAACTTCGGCCTTAGAGATGAGACCGGATGCCTATGGCCAAATATTAAAGTTTATCATTTTGATGATACAGAACTTTGTCATATTTAGCACTTTTCTATTTGAGGTCTTCTTAATTATGCTTTTGACCATGCTAAAATATGGTGTCAACACCCATGAGGGTGGGGGGCGTGCCCTCCTACCTCGTGGCTTCCTCGTTGCATCTCCGACTTCATCTCCAAGTCTTCTAGTTTTGTTTCGGTCCAAGAAAGATCATCGTGAAGGTTTCATTCTGTTTGGACTCCGTTTGGTATTCCTTTTCTGTCGAACTCTAAAATAGGCAAAAAAACAGAAACTGGCACTGGGCCCTCGGTTAATAGGTTAGTCCCAAAAAAATATAAACTAGCATATAAATGCCTATTAAATATCCAAAACGGATAATATAATAGCATGGAACAATAAAAAATTATAGATACGTTGGAGACGTATCAAGCGTCTTGACCTATCCCTATAGATCTTGATTGCCAATATATAAGCAACTTCACTGAGGTCTTTCATTGAAAAGTTCTTATTCAAGTATCCTTTTGTGCTATCCAGAAATTCTATATCATTTCCAATCAGCAATATGTCATCCACATATAATATTAGAAATGCTACAAAGCTCCCACTCACTTTCTTGTAAATATAGACTTCACCATAAGTCTGTATAAAACCAAATGCTTTGATAACCTCATCAAAGCGTTTATTCCAACTCTGAGATGCTTGCACCAGTCCATAGATGGATCGCTGGAGCTTGCACACTTTGTTAGCACCTTTAGGATCGACAAAACCTTCTGGTTGTATCATATGCAACTCTTCATTAAGAAACCCATTAAGGAATGCAGTTTTGACGTCCATTTGTCAAATTTCATAATCATAAAATGCGGCAATTGCTAACATGATTCGGACAGACTTAAGCATCACTACGAGTGAGAAAATCTCATCGTAGTCAACCCGTTGAACTTGTCGAAATCCTTTTGCAACAAGTTGAGCTTTGTAGACAGTGATATTACCGTCAACGTCCGTCTTCCTCTTAAATATCCATTTATTCTCAATGGCTTGCCGATCATCAGGCAAGTCCACCAAAGTCCATACTCTGTTCCCATACATGGATCCTATCTCAGATTTCATGGCCTCAAGCCATTTGTCGGAATCTGGGCTTGTCATAGCTTCTTCATAGTTCGTAGGTTTGCCGTTGTCCAACAACATGACTTCCAGGACAGGACCACCGTACCACTCTGGTGTGGAACATGTTCTAGTCGACCTACGAGGTCCAGTAGTAACTTGATCTGAATTTTCATGATCATCATTATTTTCTTCCTCTCTGGTTGGTGTAGGCATCACGGGAACAATTTTCTCTGATGTACTACTTTCCAATTTGAGAGCAGGTACAACTACGTCATCAAGTTCTACTTTGCTCTCACTCACTTCTTTTGAGAGAAACTCCTTCTCTAGAAAGGACCCACTCTTAGCAACAAAGATTTTGACTTCGGATCTGTGGTAGAAGGTATACCCAATAGTTTCTTTCGGGTATCCTATGAAGACGCACTTCTCAGCTTTGGGTTCGAGCTTATTAGGCTGTAGCCTTTTGACATAAGCGTCGCATCCCCAAACTTTAAGACACGACAGCTTAGGTTTCTTGCCAAACCATAGTTCATACGGTGTATTCTCAACGGATTTATATGGTCCCTATTTAACGTGAATGCGGATGTCTCTAATGCATAACCCCAAAACGATAGTGGCAAATCGGTAAGAGACATCATAGAACGCACCATATCTAATAAAGTACGGTTACGATGTTCAGACACACCATTACGCTATGGTGTTCCAGGTGGCGTGAGTTGTGAGACTATTCCACATTGTTTTAAATGAAGGCCAAACTCTAACTCAAATATTCGCCTCGACAATCTGATCATAGAAACTTTATTTTCTTGTTACGATGATTCTCCACTTCATTCTGAAGAACTTTTCAAATGTTTCAGACTTATGTTTCATCAAGTAGATATACCCATACCTACTCAAATCATCTATGAAGGTTAGAAAATAACAATACCCGCCGCGTGCTTCAACACTAATCGAACTACATACATTGGTATGTATTATTTTCAATAAATCATTAGCTCGCTCCATTGTTCCGAAGAACAGAATTTTAGTCATTTTGCCCATGAGGCATGGTTAGCAAGTATCAAGTGATTCCAAAAGTCCATCCGCATGGAGTTTCTTAATGCGCTTTACACTAATATGACCTAAATGGCAGTGCCACAAGTATGTTGCACTATCACTATCCACTTTGCATCTTTTGGCATCAATATTATGAATATGTGTATCACTACAATCGAGATTCAACAAGAATAGACCATTCACTAAGGGTGCATGACCATAAAAGATGTTACTCATATAAATAGAACAACCCTTATTCTCCGACTTAAATGAATAACCGTTTCGCATTAAGAAGGATCCATATATAATGTTCATGCTCAACGCTGGCACCAAATAACAATTATTGAGGTCTAAAACTAACCCCGAAGGTAGATGTAGAGGTAGCATGTCGATGACGATCACGTCAACCTTGGAACCATTCCCGACGTGCATCATCACCTCATCCTTAGCCAGTCTTCGTTTATTCCACAACTCCTGTTTCTAGTTACAAATATGATAAATCGAACCAGTATCAAATACCTAGGTGCTACTACGAGCACTAGTAAGGAACACATCAATAACATGTATATCAAATATACCTTTGTTCACTTTGCCATCCTTCTTATCCGCCAAATATTTGGGGTAGTTTCGCTTCCAGTGACCATTACCCTTGCAGTAGAAGCATTCAGTCTCAGGCTTGGGTCCAGCTTTGGGCTTCTTCACGGGAGCGGTAACTTCCTTGCCGTTCTCGTTGAAGTTCCCTTTCTTTCCCTTGCCCTTTTTCTTGAAATTGGTGGTTTTATTAACCATCAACACTTGATGCTCTTTCTTGATTTCTACCTCCGCCGATTTCAGCATCGCGAAGAGCTCGAAAATCGTTTTAGTCATTTATTGCATATTATAGTTCATCGCGAAGCCTTTATAGCTTGGTGGCAGTGATTGAAGAACTCTATCAATAACACACTCATTCGGGAGCTCAATTCCCAGCTGAGTCAAGTGGTGGTGGTACCCAGACATTCTGAGTATGTTTTCACCGACAGGACTGTTCTCCTCCATTTTATAGCTAAAGAACTTGTTGGAGACTTCATATCTCTCAACCCGGGCATTAGCTTCAAATATCAATTTCAGATCTTGGAACATCTCATATGCTCCGTGGAG
Organism: Triticum dicoccoides; assembly: GCF_002162155.2. Classification (NCBI taxonomy): domain Eukaryota; kingdom Viridiplantae; phylum Streptophyta; class Magnoliopsida; order Poales; family Poaceae; genus Triticum; species Triticum dicoccoides. The sequence goes on from NW_021220634.1 coordinate 135,751, forward strand.
CTCAAAATGCTTTTGGAGCCCCGGTTCTAAGCTATAAATCATGGCCCACTGAACTATTGAGTAGTCATGAGTCCGCGTTTGCCATGTGTTCACAAAGTCTAGACTAGCGGGAGCGGGTGGGTCACCTAGCTGTGCATCAAGGACATAATTCTTCTTTGCAGCAATGAAGATAATCCTCAAGTTACAGACCTAGTCTCTATAGTTGCTACCATCATCTTTCAATTTAGCTTTCTCTAGGAACACATTAAAATTCAAGGGAACAGTTGCACGGACCATTGATCTACAACATAGATTTACAAAGTTTATAAGGACCAAGTTCATGATAAATTTTAGTTCAATTAATCAAATTACTAATGAACTCCCACTTAAATCAACATCCCTCAAGTTGTCTAAGTGATACATGATCCATATGAACTAAACCATGTCCGATCATCACGTAAGATGGAGTAGTCTTCAATGGTGAACATCTTCATGTTGATCATATCTACTATATGACTCATGTTTGACCTTTCGGCCTCCAGTGTTCCGAGGCCATGTTTTTACATGCTAGGCTCGTCAAGTTTGACCCAAGTATTCTGCTTATACAAAACTGACTTACACCCATTGTATGTGAACATAGAGCCTATCACACCCGATCATCACGAGGTGCTTCGAAACGACAAACTTTAGCAATGGTGCATACTCGGGGGAGAACATTATCTTGAAATTAAGTGAAGGGATCATCTTATAATGCTACCGTCGTTCTAAGCAAAATAAGATGCATAAAGGATAAACATCACATGCAATCAAAATATGTGACATGATATGGCCATCATCGTCTTGTGCTTTTGATCTCCATCTCCAAAGCAACGTCATGATCTCCATCGCCACCGGCGTGAGGCCTTGATCTCCATCGTTGCATTGGGGTCATCTCGCCTACTATTGCTTCTACAACTATTGCTAATGCACAACGATAAAGTAAAGCAATTACATGGCTCTTAATGATTGACACACAAGCCATACAATAATTAAAAGACAACCCTAAGGCTCGTGTCGGTTGTCGATATTACAAAATATGATCATATCATACAACAACATATATCACATCACGTCTTGACCATATCACATCACAACATACCCTGCAAAAAACAAGTTAGATGTCTTCTAGTTTGTTGTTGCAAGTTTTACGTGGCTGCCATGGGTAACTAGCAAGAACCGTTCTTACCTACGCAAAACCACAATGGTGATTATCAAGTTTGTTGTTTTAACCTTCTGCAAGGACCAACCATAGTCAAATTTGATTCAACTAAAGTGAGAGAAATAGACACCCGCCAGCCACCTTATGCAAAACAAGTTGCATCAGTTGGTGGAACCAGTCTCATGTATGTGGACATGTAAGGTTGGTCCGGGCTGCTTCATCCCACAATACCGCCGAATCAAAATAAGACGTTGGTGGTAAGTAGTATGAAGTATGAACATCATCGCCCACAACTCCTTTGTGTTCTACTCGTGCATATCATTTACGCATAAACCTGGCTAATGATGCCACTGTTGAGGAACGTTGCATAGAAAACAAAAAAATTCTACGCACACACAAGATCTATCCATGGAGATGCATAGCTACGACTAAGAGGAAGCGTTTATCAATGCGGTTGATGTAGTCGTACACCTTCACGATCCATCCCGATCAAGTACTGAACACACGACACCTCCATGTTCAGCACATGTTGAGCTTGATGACGTCCTCACCTTCTTCATACAGCAAGAGGGGCGAACTACTAGATGAGTTTGGGCAGCACGACGTTGTGGTGACGGTGTTGGTGAAGAACAATCTCCACAGGGATTCGCCAAGCACAACAGAAACTATGACGGAGGATAAACTACAGGGGCGGGGTTGCCGGTACACGTTTTGGTGAATCTTGATGTGTTCCGGGTGCTAGCCCTGTCCCTCTATTTATATGTTGAGCCCTGGGGTTGTTTCTTGGAGAAAGAGCCTCCTTAAAGTTGGTTTAGCCTGCAAGGCAAGAGTCCTTCTCAGACTCCAGGACCAGACGCCAGGCTCCCTGGCGTCTGGCCCCTTTGGCCTCCACAAAACTACCTTTTGCACCTTCCTAAATCCCTGTGGGCTTTACCCCTTCACCCAAATAGAGTGTTCTCGTACCCGAACATTTCGGGAAACATCAAAACCCCTTTCGTTGAATTCTGGAACCCTTCCGGAGACCAAACACCATTATCCCATATCTCAATTTTTACCTCCGGACTATTCCAGAGCTCGTCGTCATGTCCGCGATCTCATCTAGCACTCCGAACAAAATTCAGTCACCAACATACATAACTCATATAATACTGTATCATCAACGAACGTTAAGCGTGTGGACCCTACGGGTTTGAGAATGATGTAGACATGATCGAGACATTTCTCCGGTTAATAGCCAATAGCGGGACCTGGATGCCCATATTAGTTCCTACATATTCTACGAAGATCTTTACCGGTCGAACCTTTATGACAACATACGTAGTTCCTTTTGTTCGTTTGTATGTTACTTACCCGAGCTTCAATCGTCGGTATCTCCATACCTAGTTCAATCTCGTTACTGGCAAGTCTCTTTACTCGTTCCGTAATGCATCATCCTGTAACTAACTCCTTAGTCACTTTGCTTGCAAGCTTCTTGTGATGTTGTATTACCTAGAGGGCCTAGAAATACCTCTTCATCACACGGAGTGACAAATCCCAGTCTTGATCCATGCCAACCCAACAAACACCTTTGGAGATACCTGTAGATCACCTTTACGATCATCCAGTTATGTTGTGATGTTTGATGGCACACAAGGCATTCCTCCGGAGTCCGGGAGTTGCATGTTCTCATGGTCGAAGAAACATGTATTTGACATTAAGAAAGCAATAGCAATAAACTAAGCAATCATATGCTATGCTAACGGTTGGATCTTGTCCATCACGTCATTCTCCTAATGATGTGATCCCGTTATCAAATGACAACTCATGTCTATGGTTAGGACACCTTAACCATCTCTGATCAACAAGCTAGTCTAGTAGAGGCTCACTAGGGACACGGTATTTGTTTATGTATCCACACATGTATTTAAGTTTCCGGTCAATACAATTCTAGCATGAATAATAAACCTTTATCATGAATAAGCAAATATAATAACAACTTTATTATTGCCTCTAGAGCATATTTCCATCAAATCACATATCAAAAACTATGCTTGATACAGCTATAAGAGGAACGATCATGGGAAAGTCAAGAAACTACTTGATGATATGCAGGAAAACCATGCCCAATGGCATGTTGAAAGAACTACCACCAAGAGAGTGAATGCTATTGCAGAAAACAATGCAGAGTTGACAGCTAAGCTAGATGAATTCTTCTTCATTATGAAAGGTTAAGAATAGGTAAACATGAATGACATCACTGATGAAGAAATAGTGATGTGATTTTTATTGCTCGCAATAGCTATAAACCCAATTGGAAAAATAATGGACATGCTCCTAGATTACCTTATCCTAATAATGGAGGACCATCAAATAATTTTAATGGAGCTAGTAGTAGGAATAGAAATACTCCTGAACAGACTCTTAAAAGTTTCATTGTAGTCAAACTAAGCAAAATGAGAACTTAAAAAATATTTTGAAGAATCATGATAACTCACTTAGTCAATTGACTAGTAATATTATTGGACTAACAAATGTTGTGCATATGCTTGAGGGAAGATCCAAGAATATAGAGGCACATGTGGCTAAAATTGCGAAGAACGAGACATTAATCCTAGCTAAGTTTGCCGTTAAACCGGAGCCTAACCTGGTTGAAGATGTCAAGATGGTAAGAATCAACAAAGAGAAGACCGAAGAGATTGACACAAGCCATGTGCCAGAATATAATTATACCATTTCAGACTTCGTAAAGATGATATCAGTGAAGTAGGCACTACCTGAGCATCTCATAATGAGGCATATGATGTCTTTGTTGAGCAAGTTGTAGCCAAGGTACGTGAACTTGATGATGAAAGAAAGAAGCTTTATAGTAAGTTACCAACCAAGCAAGAAGATGCTTTTGAACCTACTATAGAGATTAAGAATGGTTCGAATAAGTTCAATGCTTTACGTAATCTGGGGGCTAGTGTTTCTACTATCCCTAAGTCTGTTTATGATACTCTCAATCTAGGTTCTTATGTTACTACTGTGATTAGATTGAATATGGCAAATTCTTCTTTTACTCACGCAGTAGGAATTGAGCATGGAGTTATAGTTCAAATAAATGATTGGTGTGTCATGATTGATCTTGTGATAGTTGATATGCCTGAAGATCCCGTTGCTCCAATAATTCTTGGTCGACCTTTTCTAAGGACTATCAAAGCTGAGATAAATGTGTTTGAGGGGAATGTTAGATTTGATTTACTAGCTAAACATTCTTTTGTAAGATATTTCCCCAGGAATAACAAAATGAAGACCTACACCGGAGAAGGCATCATTGTGAGTGCAAGAAGCTACGGTATCGGTGTGTTTGCACCACCTTGATCACCACTAAGGTCGAGCTAACCGACCGAACACAAGTGCTTCGTAGGAGGCAACCCACACAAATAAAGTAGACAAGTAAGTTTTTACTTTTGTTTCAATAAATGAGTGATTGAAGTTCGAGATAAAGAAGTAAGTTTGCAAGAGTTGTTCTAATGAAGCTATGTTGTGTGCAAGTTAAATTATGTTATCTCCAGAACACTGAGCTATCTCCAGAAAACACTATAACATGCTCAAAAGGGCATGGCAAGATTGCAAATAATAACAGTTTCAGACTTAGCAGAAATAACATCAGGTTGCAATGTTTAGAGCTATCAAATAACATGCTACATGACCTTAACATGGCAAACAAAGGCATGGCATGAATCTACTAATTTCATATAACAAAAGTCCCTTACTGACCATGAGCCAAAAGGGCACAGAAAATATGATGGCACCCATGTAAACATAGCAAGTGATATGACAGATTCATACATGGCAGGAACAACAATAAGTAGGCATGTTGGTGAGCATGAACCACTCACCACAGAGCAATACATGGCATGACAAGGTGGCAAACAGTAATAATACATGTTTATGAAGCTAAGAATGGCAAGAGCAAGTTCATAGGGTGCATGGATCACTAGCAAAGGACATGGCAAAAGTGAACTTAATGTTAACAGGCTGACAACAACATTATTTAGCAATTTTGAGAGCAAGATAATAACAAGCTAAAGCAGGCTATAAATGCAACCAGGGGCATGGATGGATAGAGCATGACATTTATAACAAAACATCCTTAGTGAGCATCTCCAGATTATGCATTGAATGACTTGTAGCAGCAGGTTTACATAGCATCATGATATAGCAGATTCAGACTAGCAAAAAAGCAACAAGTACCCTACTTCACGAGCTCGATGCACTCAGTACAAGACTCACAAAAATACATGGATTGGAGGACGACATGATGTAGCTCAAAACTCATGTAGAGCTCATGCTCATAGGATGCACATACAAAATGCAATGAAAAAGACAAAACAACAAGTTCTGATAACAGACAACAGTTAACATCATATAGTACTCTTGCACCGATGATTTGGGCATCAAGATGATCTCAAACAAGCATGTCACAATGGAACAAAATGTAGAGCATCTCTCAATTAACATTTTGATATATTATATGCATGAAACGGAGCAGTGAGCATGAAGTTATGATGCAATGAACAGGGCACCAGAATGTAGAGATCTCAGGGACTTGGTGGAATTCTCACCCCGGGGACAAAGTGGACAGGGCGATCCGGGACGGAGGCGTACGGCGCGGGGGAGGCGTTTGGATCGGGGGCTTGGTGGATCTGGTACACCCGACCAGATCCGGCGAGGGCGCGCTCCGGCGATCTTTCGGCGAGGCAACGAGGGGCTCCGGCGATGAACGGGGCCGGGGACGGGCGCGGTCGGGGCCGGGGGGGGGCAAGTGACTGATGGGCAAGTGACTGATGGGATCCATTCTTACATCACACTTGAAAAGAATTGAGAATAACTTTGGGGAATTAGAAGAGTCACGTAAGATCCTGGGAAAAGACCTGTGGGTTAGGGCCCACTAAAAAGAAAAAACACCGTTGGAAAGGGATGATGAACACATATAAGATGCACCGGAACAATTGAAATATTTGAATGAGGTGACAACTTTGAATTAATTGAATGCAAACACGAATCTTATGAGATGTCTTCATCACTCCGGAATGATAAAATGGCGAGAGGCGAACAAGCAAAGGGAGCACTTGAGTCGAGGAAAAGAATATGATCGAACCGAGAAAATTGAGTTGAAATCCACCGGAAAGAAAGCGAGACGAACGATGAGGAACCAGACGAGAATTCACCGGTTGAAACAATTTACGAAAGACTGAAGAGGTTTGGCACGAATGAAATTGATGCTCGAAAGAGACTCAGGCTCCGGGAAGAAAAGGGGTGGGAGGGCGGGAAAACAAAGGCAACTTGGAAGGGATAACCGACGAGTAACTTGAAGAGAAAAACACCGGTTTAAATCATTGAGGAAAGAAATCAAAGATTTCGCACGAGTAGGATGGATACTCGATTACGGACTCCGGTTCTGAGAAGAAGAAAGGGAGGGAGGGTGGGAAAATAAAACAACCGAGGACAGGTAAAAACAATGACGTCGGAGGAAGAACTGAGGATTGATCTCCTAAAGACAAAGAGGTTCGAATCAGCTTGACGAGGAATGCGCCGGACAAAAGAGGATGGATAACGAACAAAAACTAACCGCGTGATACCAAAGAAAAATTTGAAGGGGAAGAGAAGTAATTCAAAACACCTACGTTAAGATTCCTCACCAGAGCGACGAACGGATAGAGGAGTAAAAAGAATTCCTACTCTTCGATATAACTAGACTTCGAAAACAGTTTTCTTCTAGACTCAACAACGGCCAAACTACACGATCAATCAAGGGGCCTCCTAGGGTCGGTCGAGGCTCTGATACCAACTTGTCACGCCCAAGATGCGACCCTATCCTAAAGGAACTCGAAGGTCCCACCAAGGATAGAAGCGCATCTTGAAGACGCTTTTGCAAGGTGGATATCATTACATCAACATTACATAATAGATAGGATACATACAAAAGGCATACAATGCCACACGAATACAACAATACATCATACATAAGAGCAACATCCGACTACGGATGAAACACAAACAGAAGCTCAAACGACATCCACCCTGCTAGCCCAGGCTGCCGACCTGGAACCTATCCCCTGACCGAAGAAGAAGTAGAAGAAGAACTCCAAAACAAGCAAACATCGCTCTCGTGTCATGATCATCGCATAACATGTACCTGCAACTGTTGTTGTAGTAATCTGTGAGCCATGAAGACTCAGCAATCCCATTACCATGGGTATCAAGACTAGCAAAGCTTAATGGGAAAGGAAAGGGTAAAGTGGTGAGGTTGCAGCAGCGACTAAGCATATATGGTGGCTAACATACGCAAATGAGAGCGAGAAGAGAAACAAAGGAACGGTCGTGAAGCTAGCAATGATCAAGAGGTGATCCTGAACTCCTACTTACGTCAAACATAACCCAAAGACCGTGTTCACTTCCCGGACTCCACCGAGAAGAGACCATCACGGCTACACACGCGGTTGATGCCTTTTAATTCAGATCTGGTGTCAAGTTATCTACAACCGGACATTAACAAATTCCCATCTGCCACATAACCGCGGGCACGGCTTTCGAAAGATAATACCCTGCAGGGGTGTCCCAACTTAGCCCATGATAAGCTCTCGCGATCAATGAAGGATATTCCTTCTCCTAGGAAGACCCGATCAGTCTCGGAATCCCGGTTTACAAGACATTTCGACAATGGTAAAACAAGACCAGCAAGACCGCCCGATGCGCCGACATCCCGATAGGAGCTGCACATATCTCGTTCTCAGGGTAACACCGGATGAGCACTCCATACAACTAAAACCAGACCTCAAGTTTCCCTGAGGGGGCGCTACAAAGGACTCTAGTTCGGACCAACACTTAGACAAGCATTGGCCCGGGGGGGGGGCTATAATAAAGATGACCCTCGAGAGAGCGACTCCCAAGGGAAAAGTAGGTGGTGGTGAGGCAAAAGGTAAAACCAAGGTTGGGCCTTGCTGGAGGAGTTTTATTCAAAGCGAACTGTCAAGGGGGTCGCATAAATCACCCGACCACGTAAGGAACGCAAAATCCGGGAACATAATACCGGTATGACGGAACTAGGGCACCAAGAGTGGAACAAAACACCAGGCATAAGGCCGAGCCTTCCACCCTTTACCAAATATATAGATGCATTAATAATATAAGAGATATTGTGATATCCCAACATAACCCTGTCCATCATGGAGCAATCTTCAACTTCACCTGCAACTAACAACGCTATAAGAGGGGCTGAGCAATGCGGTAACATAGCCAAACAACGGTTTGCTAGGAAGGGTGTCAAAGGTTAGAGGTTCATGGCAATTCGGGAGGCTTGAAGAGCAAAAGATAGGTAACGCAGCATAGCGATAGAACAAAGCAACTAGCATAGCAATGATAGTAGTGAGATCCAGGGTAGCGGTCATCTTGCCTGAAATCCCGCTAGGAAGAAGAACGAGTCCATGAAGAAGATGAAGCCACGTAGATGAACCAAGCGTAGACGAACGAATCCTCACGATTGCAACGAAACGGGAACTATCGAGAAGAAGCACACAACATAGTAAACACCCCACACATAGACAAGACATGATGCACAACAAGCATGATGCAAGACAAGACTACATGAAGCTACTCATGGCAAGAGATGATGCAAACAAGAACAACACATCAAGGCGAGTTTAAATGAGGCCGGAAACAACATATAACAAATCCGGTAGGTCCTCATATGCAAATTTCAAAATTGGTCCAGAACTGAATAACCCTTATGTTCAAGTTGTTAAACAGCAAGTTAAGATGCACCAAGATGAACTACACGAAATTCTAGTCAAGTTACATATAAAGTTCATTAGATTTGGAGCTACGGCTTAGAAGATATGAGCAAAACAAGTTAAACATGGCATTGATGCAAAATGCATATAAACATCAAGCAAACACCTCAAAACATGGATGCAACATGATAATATGAAGCTACATGAAAAAACAAGCAAGTTTCATATAGAGCACACTCAAAACGGAGCAACGGTTCAACACATACACTATACAAGATATGAGAACAATCTGTCCATAACAGCAACTAGGCATATTGCAAGCATGAAAACAACATGCTAAAGCATCTCAACGTAATAACAAAAGGCATGGGCATGAAGTACAGGTAAAGCATAACAAAACATGAACACTGAGCTATCTCCAGAAATCAATAGATCATGCTCAAAAAGACATGGAAAGATTGCAAATAATAACAGTTTCAGGCTTATCAGGAAATAACATCAGGTTGCAATGTTTAGAGCAAGCAAACATGTTACATGAACATATAATGACAAACAAAGGCAAGACATGAATCTACTAATTGCATATAACAAAAGTCCCTTACTGACCATGAGCCAAAAAGGCACAGAAAATATGATGGCACCCATGTAAACATAGCAAGTTATATGACATATTCATACATGGCAGAAACAACAATAAGTAGGCATGTTGGTGTGCTTGAACCACTCACCACAGAGCAATACATGGCATGACAAGGCAACCAACAGTAATAATACATGTTTATGAAGCTAAGAATGGCAATAACAAGTTCATAGCATGCTTGGATCACTAACAACAATCATGGAAACATTGAACTTAATGTTAACAGGCTGACAGCAACATTATTTAGCAAGTTTGGAGCAAGATTACAACATGTTACAGCAGGCTATAATTGCAACCAGGGGCATGAATGGATAGAGAAAGACATGTATAACAAATCATCCTTAGTGAACATCTCCAGATTATGCATAGAATGACTTGTAGCAGCAGGTTTACATAGCAACAAAATATAACAGAATCAGTCAGGAAAACAGCAACAGCAAGTACCCTACTTAACAAGCTCGATGCACTCAGCACACAACTCACAAAAATACATGGATGGCACCTCTGGAAATATGGCATGACATACTTCGAAACACATGTAGGGCTCAAGTTCATAGGATGCACACATCAAACATGGCAAAAATGATAAAAGTGCAAATTATAACAGTTCCAGCAGATTAACATCAAGGCACACTTCGAACAGCATTTCAGGCACCAAGATGAGCTCAAATGAAAATGATTCAATGGAATGAAATGAATTACTCGTCTAGGCAAACAATTTGACATATTACACACATGAAACGGAGCAGTATGCAGCAAGTTATGATGCAATGAATATGGCATGATAATGTTAAAAACCAGGGACTTAGTGGAAATTGCACCTCGGGAAAAATGGACGGGGTGGTACGGGATGGAGAGATCCGGGGCTCGGGGCATGTTTGGATGGTGGGATGGGTGGATCTGATCCACCCATCGATGGATCCAGCCGGAGGAGCTCCGGCGAGCTCCAGGACGAGCGGCGGCGAGCTCGCTGGAGTGGAGACGACGGGCGACGGCGAGGTAGGATGGCGGCGGGGCGGTGAGGCGCGGAGGAGACGCGGCGGAGGGCGCACGGCGAGGCGGAACGTGGCCGGGAGGCGTGGGGTGGCGCGCTCCGGCGAAGGAGGCGACGGGCGGCAGCCGGAGGGGCAACTCCGGCGACCTGGCGGCGGGGCTGGCGATGCACGACGGCGGAGATGCGCTCGGGCGCTGCTCGCTGGGGGGAGCGGGGCGCGG
>NW_021220634.1:146848-149057 GCF_002162155.2 Triticum dicoccoides
GGGAAGCGGGCGGCAGCGGACGGGCCTCGCGGGCCCGCTGCAGGCTCGCGGGCCGGCGGCGGTGGGCGGCGGCGAACGACACGTGTCGCGCCCTGATTGGTCAGGCAGCGGTGGCGGACGCGTCCGGTCCGGGACGGACATGTCCGGTGGCGGCGGGAGGAAGAGGACTAGGGTTAGACCTGCGCGAAAATTCGGGGAGGGGCACATATTTATAGGTAGAGGGAGCTAGGAGTGTCCAAATGGGGTGCGGTTTTCGCCCACACGATCGTGATCGAACGACCGAGAGCATGGAGGGGAGTTTGCTGGGTTTTGGGCCACTTTGGAGGGGGTGTTGGGCTGCAAAGAGAAGGAGGCTTTTGCGGCTACCCGGTTAACCGTTGGAGTAACAAACAATCTCCAAATGGCACGAAACTTGACAGGCGGTCTACCGGTGCTATACGAAGGCCGCTTGGAAAAACTCGGGCCATTCCGAGAAAGTTTAACACCCGCTCACAATGAGAGACAAAAGGGGGACGCCGGGGAACATAGGAGTGCCAGATTGCAAAACGGATAACGGGGAAAAAGCTCGGATGCGTGAAACGAACATGTATGCAAATGCGATGCACATGATGACATGATATGAAATGCATAAGATGACATGGCAAAGTGCAACACGCAAACAAATGACATGGCAATGATGGCGAATAACTGGCAGACACCTGGCGCATCGAATCCGGGGCGTTACATGAAATTAGACCACAACCAATGTCTGAATAGCTGAGCGGAACGAAGAAATGCAAAACTCCGCTTCAAAAGAATACGGATAATTAATTACACTTCGAGACGCGAGAAGAAAAGATACTTGAATTTCTCCAACAAAGTCTTGATGAACTCTTAAAGAATGAATTAAATCATGAAGAACCACCATGAGGAACTCTAGTAAACAAAAGGACAATGAGATAGAATTAAAGGATGAAAAGAATAAGATTAAAGCTTGCGTCGATTTAGATGGAGGTTCCGATGAAATGACCGAGAAAATTTGAACTCCTGAAAAGAAAAGATGAAAACACGTGGAACTAGAATTTATCCCTCACGGACAAACTCCGAAGGAAGGGATTACTTGACGACGATGAAATAAGAATAAGATTTATGTTATGCTATCCTCACCAAATTAAATTGATGAGAAGCAACGGATTTTTGCATGCCACTTATTCTTCTTGAAAAGGATTAAGGGTTATCACACAAAACTTGAGAAAGTCTTCATGAACCACCGGTAGGATTGGAAAGAACGAATGAATGATAATCAAGGAAAAAGAATCTTGAACGAACCACTGTTAGGAATGAAAATGAACGAAGAAAAGAGAAAGAATCACCAGGAAGAATTAGAAGAATCAATATGCTAGAGGGGATTTAGATGCAAAAGAACAAAGAGATCAAGAGTAGATTAAAGAACACTTGAATGAAGCACCGAGATAATTGGATAACGGTAGCTGAAATGTGTGGACGAAGAATTCTTCTAGAATGATGGCCTCCGGTGAAAAGAAACAGAAATCAACTCCTGAAATACTCCGGATGGGTAAGAAAAGAATATCTGACAAATGGAATAATTCGCGAGGATAACATGAAGCTAGAACCGGGAAAATTCGAGAGAACGGGCAAAATTTAGAGGAAAAACTCTTCTTCGGTCTTCAAATGCTGAGAATGACGACGAGAAACACCACCAAAATTGTTGAGAAACTCTGGAATAATGAAAAAGAGGAAAGGTAGAGCCCAAGATGAAAAGAATTTGAAAGCGATCTTGGAGATGGCATCTGACTGATGAAATTCATTCTTACGTCACACTTGAAAAGAATAGTGAATAACTCCGGGGGAATTAGAAGAGTCAGGTAAGATCCTAGGAAAAGAGCTGTGGGTTAGGGCCCACTGAAGAGAAAAACACCGTTGGAAAAGGATTGTTGAAAAGATAGATGATGCACCTGAACAATTGAAATATTTGACTGAGGTGACAACCTTGAATTAATTCAAACACAGACGAATCTCCTGAGATGTCTTGTGAACTCCGAAATGATAAACTGACGAGAGGTGAACGAGCAGGGAAAACACTTGATCCAAGGGAAAGAATATAATTACTACCGAAAATTGGAATTGAATCCACCGGTTGAAATAATTGAGGGAAGACTGAAGAGGCTCCACATGAATGAAATTGATGCTCGAAAGAGACTCAAGCTCC
>NW_021220634.1:149339-153582 GCF_002162155.2 Triticum dicoccoides
CCGGGAAGAAGAGGGTGGGAGGGCGGGAAAAACAAATGCAACTTGGAAGGGGAAAACCGATGAATATCTTGAAGAGAAAACACCGGTTGAATTCATTGAAGAAAGAAAGCAAAGACTTCACACGAGTAGGATGGATAGTCGATTACGGACTTCAGATTCGAGAAGAAAAAGGGGTGGGCGGGTGGGAAAAACAAAACAACTGAGGATTGAACTTGGCAAAGATGAAGAGGCTCGAGTCCACTTGACGAGAAATGCACCGGATCAAAAGAGCTGAGAACCAATGAGCGAAAAACTAACCGCGTGATCCTAAAGAAAAATTTGAAGTGAATAGGAGTAATTCAAAACACATACGTCAAGATTCCTCACCAGAGCGACGAAGGGGCCGAGGAGTAAAAAGAAATCCTACTCTCTGATATAACTAGACTCCGAAAACAGTTTTCTTCTAGACTCGACAACGGGCAAACTACACGATCAAACAAGGGGGCTCCTAAGGTCGGTCGAGGCTCTGATACCAACTTGTCACGCCTAATATGCGATACTATCCTAAAGAGACACGAAGGTCCCACCAAGAATAGAACCGCATATTGATACGCTTTTGCAAGGTGGATATCATTACATCAACATTACATAATAGATGGGGATACATACAAAAGGCATACAATGCCACACGAATACAACATCATCTTACATAAGAGCACCATCCGACTATGGATGAATCACAAGAAGAAACTCAAACGACATCCACCCTGCTAGCCCAGGCTATCGACCTAGAACATATCCCCTGATCGAAGCAGAAGCAGAAGAAGAACTCCAAAACAAGCAAACATCGCTCTCGCGTCATGATCATCACATAACCTGTACCTGCAACTGTTGTTGTAGTAACCTGTGAGCCACGAGGACTCAGCAATCCCATTACCATGGGTATCAAGACTAGCAAAGCTTAAAGGTAAGGAAGGGGTAAAGTGGTGAGGTTGCAACAGCGGCTAAGCAAGCATGGTGGCTAACATACGCAAATAAGAGCGAGAAGAGAAGCAAAGGAACGGATGTGAAGCTAGCAATGATCAAGAGGTGATCCTGAACTCCTACTTACGTCAAACATAACCCAAAACCGTGTTCACTTCCCGGACTCCGCCGAAAAGAGACCATCACGGCTACACACGCGGTTGATGCGTTTTAATTCGGATCTGGTGTCAAGTTATCTACAACCGGACATTAACAAATTCCCATCCGCCACATAACTGCGGGCACGACTCTCGAAAGTTTATACCCTGTAGGGGTGTCCCAACTTAGCCCATGATAAGCTCCGCGATCAACGAAGGATATACCTTCTCCCAGGAAGACCCGATCAGTCTCGGAATCCCGGTTTACAAGACATTTCGACAATGGTAAAACAAGACCAGCAAAGCCGCCCAAATGTGCCGACAAATCCTGATAGGAGCTGCACATATCTCGTTCTCAGGGCACACCGGATTGTCCAAACTTCCGGTAGGCCAGCCCAGAGTTGCCCCTGGTGGCCACTGGCGGCTGACAGGTTGGACTAACACTCACGACGAGCACTGGCCCAGGGGGGGGGGGGTAAATAAAGATGACCCTCGGGCTCCGGAAACCCAAGGGAAAAATGTCTAGGTGAGGCAAATGGTAAAACCAAGGTTGGTCTTTGCTGGAGGAGTTTTATTCAAAGCGAACTGTCAAGGGGGTCCCATAAATCACCCAACCGCGTAAGGAACACAAAATCCGGAAATATAACACCGGTATGACAGAAACTAGGGCGGCAGGAGTGGAACAAAACACCAGGCATAAGGCCGAGCCTTCCACCCTTTACCAAGTATATAGATGCATTAATTAAATAAGAGATATTGTGATATCCCAACATAATCCTATCCATCATGGAGCAATCGTCAACTTCACCTGCAACTAACAATGCTATAAGAGGGGCTGAGCAAAGCGGTAACATAGCCAAGCAATGGTTTGCTAGAAAGGCTGAAAAGGTTAGAGGCTGACATGGCAAATTGGGAGGCTTGAAGAACAAGTGATAGGTAGCGCAGCATAGCAATAGAACGAAGCAACTAGCATAGCAATGATAGTAATGAGATCCAGGGTAGCAGTCATCTTGCTTGAAAACCCGCAAGGAACAAGAACGAGTCCATGAATAATACGAACAAATGAAGTCGAACCAAGCGTACACGAACGAATCCTCACGATCGCAACGAAACGGGAACTATCGAGAAGAAGCACACAACATGGTAAACACACCACACATATACATGACATGACGCACAACCAAGCATGATGCATGAAAAAGCTACATGAAGCTTCTCATGGCAAGAGATGATGCAAATAAGAGCAACACATCAAAGCAAGTTTAAATGAGGCCGGAAACAACATATAACAATTCCGGTATGTCCTCATATGCAAATTTAGAAATTGGTCCAGAACTGAATAAACCTTATGTTCAAGATGTTAAATAGCAAGTTAAGATGTACCAAGATGATCTACATGAGATTCTAGTCAAGTTACATATAAAGTTCATTTAATTTGGAGCTACAGCCTAGAAGATATGAGCAAAACAAGTTAAACATGGCACTGATGCAAAATGCATTCAAACATCAAGCAAACACCTCAAAACAAGGGTGCAACATGATAATATGAAGCTACATGCAATTCTAAGCAAGTTTCATATAGAGCACACTCAAAACGGAGCAACGGTTCAACACATGCACTCTATACAAGTTTAAAGGACAAGCTGTCCAAAACAGCAAGTAGGCATCTTACAAGCATCAAAACAATAAGCTACATCATCTCAACGTGAAAACAAAAGGCATGGGCATGAAGTACAGGTAAAGCATGACAAAACATGAACACTGAGATATCTCCAGAAAACACTATAACATGCTCAAAAGGGCATGACAAGATTGCAAATAATAATAGTTTCAGACTTAGCAGAAATAACATCAGGTTGCAATGTTTAGAGCTATCAAATAACATGCTACAGGAACTTAACATGGCAACCAAAGGCATGGAATGAATCTACTGATTTGATATAACAAAAGTCCCTTACTGACCATCAGCCAAAAGGGCACAGAAAATATGATGGCACCCATGTAAACATAGCAAGTGACATGACAGATTCATACATGGCAGGAACAACAATAAGTAGGCATGTTGGTGAGCTTGAACCACTCACCATAGAGCAATACATGGCATGAAAATGTGGCCAACAGTAAAAATACATGTTTATGAAGTTAATAATGGCAAGAGCAAGTTCATAGGGTGCATGGATCACTAGAAAAACACATGGCAAAACTGAACTTAATGTTAACAGGCTGACAGCAACATTATTTAGCAATTTTGAGAGCAATATAATAACAAGCTAGAGCAGGCTATAAATACAACCAGGGGCATGGATGGATAGAGCATGACATGTATAAAAAAACATCCTTAGTGAACATCTCCAGATTATGCATAGAATGACTTGTAGCAGCAGGTTTACATAGCATCATGATATAGCAGATTTAGACTAGCAAAACAGCAACAGCAAGTACCCTACTTCACGAGCTCGATGCACTCAGTACAAGACTCACAAAAATACATGGATTGCACCACTGTAAGGATGGCATGATGTATCTCAAAACTCATGTAGAGCTCATGCTCATAGGATGCACACACAAAATGCAATGAAAAAGACAAAACAACAAGTTCTGATAACAGACAACAGTTAACATCATATAGTACTCTTGCAACGATGATTTGGGCATCAAGATGATCTCAAACAAGCATGGCACAATGGAATAAAATGTAGAGCATCTCTCACTTAACATTTTGATATATTATATGCATGAAACGGAGCAGTGAGCATGAAGTTATGATGCAATGAATAGGGCACCAGAATGTAGAGATCTCAGGGACTTGGTGGAATTCTTACCCCGGGGACAAAGTGGACAGAGCGATCCGGGACGGAGGTGTACGACGCGGGGGAGGCGTTTGGATCGGGGGCTTGGTAGATCTGGTCCACCCGACCATATCCGGCGAGGGCACGCTCCGGCGATCTTCCGGCGAGGTAGCGAGGGGCTGCGGCGATGAACTGGGCCAGGGACGGGAGCGGTCGGGGCCGGGGAGGCCGGATCCGGCGAAGGAGCGACCGGACCGGGCGCTCCAGCGAAGGGGCGACGAGCGGAGGCGGGGATGGGGTCGCCGGCGGGCGGGGCGACGGCGGCCAAGCGGGGCAGCAACAGCGCGCGGGCGG